>NW_027176672.1:1458090-1543336 GCF_023349555.1 Cebidichthys violaceus
AGTCTGATGGACTCTCGCTGGCCAACATCACGGCCGTGGACCCGGACGAAGGGCCCTACAGCGGACCGTTCACCTTCAAGCTCCAGGAACAGAACAAGGGCAAGTGGAAGCTCGACCCAGTGCAAGGTGAACAAACGCACAGCCGAGATCACTGCTGTTAAGAGTCTAGTTTGTGCGTCGCGGCGATTCTTGACAACGTGTCGATTTGCTTGTTGGACGTTCAGGGTATTCAGTCAACCTGGTGAAAGAGCCCACAGTCCCTTCAGGAAAATACCTGTTGCTGCTGGAAGTGTTGGACCTTCAGGGCGAGAGATCTGTGCTCAACCTGTCGGTCACCGTGTGCAACTGCAACGACCCGGCGAGGCCGAACTGCCACCGCCGTCAGGCGAGCGCCTCATTTGGAGGAGGAGGGATTGGGGCTGCTTTAACTGCCATGCTGCTGCTTGCAGGTAGGACAGAATCTTCATAAGTGTGAATATTCTGTGAGGATTATGGGGTCTTGTGTTGATCCTGAGCCCTTCCTTCAGGTAAAAGATTCATTTCGGACGTGAAACTGTACGGTGTGTGTGTGTGTGTGTTTTTTTATCACAGTTGTGCTACTTTTGGGTTTGCTGCTGTCCTGTAAGAGACGGAGCTTAGAATTCACAGACGGTGGTGCGGAACAAAATCTGATGAAGAGCAACATTGAGAACCCGGGAACTGACTGCAAAGTAAATACTTTTATTGCAGAGTTATCACTGTCTAATACAAAACACACACACACTTGTTTCCACTCTAAATAATACTTTTACTAATGCTTATTAAATCATTTTTACCTGTAAAGTAAAAAGTAATTTTCTTTCGTCTATTCTTTCTTCATGTCTTTATATTTTTTCCTATATTCTCTTTTCTAAAATATGAACATAAAGTGTGACTTGTTGTTGTAAAATTGTAAGACGTGTATTCAAAATTGTCAACAGGTATTTGAGCCGGTGAACCAAGGATACGCCCAAACGCCATCATACGGCCAAATGCCAGCATCATCAGTAAGTGATGGAAAATACTCATTCATTGAAGCCTATGAAGCAAACTTTTCTGAATCTATTATGCATCATAAAGGGCCACTACTTATTGTTTTCCAGTTCGTAATGTATCGTCTTGACTTTACCTGAAATTTGCCTTTTTTACAGTTCATGTCAAATGGCCGCGCGGAGAGCAGGATGTCCCAGTCTAAGATCTCAACGGGACAAATGGACTTTTTGAAACAGGTAATGGGCTTAATGTCACACACCAGCACACTCTTGGTTTCTGTCTTTTCATTAGATTTGTTGACAGCAAGAACATTCTGGAATAAATTGCAAACCTGACAAAATGATTTTTAAAGTGATATTTTTTTCCCCCACAGTTGCCAATTAACTCAACGCAGGGAGGAAACTTTAGGCGTTCGAGCTCTGCTCGTTGGGTACTGAACTTGTTATTATTGTTTTTATTATTTTCTGTGTTTAAAAAGGCAGATATCAAGATTTTTAAATTCTACCTTATTTGATTTTCCAGTCAACGGGAGCGTCGTCGAGAGTGAGAAATCAGCGCAGAAACTCTCTGAATGGGGTATCTACCATCTACCAACCTGTGAAATGTTCCATTGATTCATTTATTTGAATGCATCCATATACTTTGACATCTTAACTTAGATCTCTGCTTCTGATTTCCCAGACTTGGAATGAACGCAGTGGATATTCAACATATCAAGGGAACTCTGTGTTCAGCACTGCAATTCTTCCCAAAGCACTGAATATGGTAACGATATAGGAGCTGAATCAATCTTTCTAACCTACGCTAATTCCTCTTCTTTTTCATGGAACACATTCTCCTTCTTCTCCTCTGCATTTTAAAGATGCTGACCAACCTCGAGGCACGAGAGGAGCTGGGTAATTACACCCCTCATGTGTACGCTGAGGAGGGACACATCGAGACCAACTTCGAGCCCGACGCCCTCTCCATCCCTGACGTGTCCTTTGACCCAGACTTGGACTTGAACCTGGATTCCAACTTCAGTACCCTGGCCTCAATCTGCATGCCGAGTCCAAGCGCCGACCCCAGAAATAGTTGAATACGAATGTAGATCCAAGAACTGCACTGATTTTTACCTGTAATATATTAGAGGAGACGACGCGTCTCACAACGCAACCTGGTGGATACGTTTGGTTTAGCTTTCAAACTGATGCCGTTTTTTTCCGATTAATTCTTTGCCAACACTTCGGTTAGATGATTAATGACATAACTGTCAAAAAAAAATGACAAACACGACAAGCAGGACACGGTAGCACAGATCAGTTAAGCTGCGACGGGGACCTGTGTCGGCGACAGAAACATCTCATCCAGCATGTTGCTCCACCTGTTTTTTAAGTGCGGTGGGTCTCAGAATAAATGTCGCTCCTGCTGAAAGTCCATGAAATTTAGGGGCAACAATTATCCTGGTGTTGTGTGACGGGAACAAGGGATTTCAAGTGTGACGTGGAGAACAGAATGAACTGCTTTTAAATGTACACACTACTGTGCTCTATACCGCATCACGAGGCCGTGTTTTTACTTTGCAGCAGCACATGATATGCAAACTGTGTGTGTGCGTGTGTGTGTGTGTGTGTGTGTGTGTGTGTGTGTGTGTGTGTGTGTGTGTGTGTGGGGCATGGTGTGGCATGGTATGTGGATACAGGGTTTCAAACACACAGCTGTGACAACACGTTGCTCAAAGTCAAAACTTCAAGCGGAACATTTTCAGTCAGCATGGTAAACGGCAAAAGTGTTTTGACTATGTTTTTAACGTTCAGTTGAATATTGTTTTCTTTGGGATATCTTTTTTCTTTTTCATGCATTGTTTTAGTCTTTGCTGTTGACGCATGCTGAAGGCGTGCCAGCATGTGAATAAAGCTCTTCCAAGGAAGCATGATTGCCACTGCAGATTACCAGTTGGTCACAATTCCATGGTACCTGCATTGCACAACAGTTTTGTTTTTGTTGTGTGTGTGTGTGTGTATAGACATGAATGAGCTTCTCTGTGGGTACACGTCTACATGTCTCTGAATTTTTTTAAGGAATCATATTCTATATTTTTTAAAAGACTACGTTAACCCGCCTCAAGTGTAATTATTTGTATCTTGTGAGTCTGAGTGTGTTTGTGTGTGTGTGTGTGTGTGTGCGCGTCGTCATGGAAAAATGTGGCCCTGGTGACACCTAGGAGTTGGATCTACCTAAGAGGCAGTTTGGAATTCTTTGCCAGGTGCTTCTATGTCGATCTGCAGTGAGATAATGTCAGCGTGATAACATCACGGTGTGGAGGCGTGAAAGAAGACACAGTTCAGAGATGGGTGTGAGCAGAACAAGCACAGTGACTCAGTGTCGTGTTTAATTTTGCCAGCTGTCCTTAATTGATACGTATTTCAAGGTGAGATTATGATCTGGTGTCGCCTTTGATACCGGGTGAATTAATCATTCCTTTGTTTGAAAATTGGCTATAAATTATCATCACGTTCCATCATTAAAAAGTCACGCACTGAAAGTCTATTCGTACTCATGTGACTCATATTCACGTACAGTAAAACCTGAATTTGTGTCAAACGGGACCACTCAGAGAAAAGAGACTTTGCGCTCTGCAGTGATCCTGCTCTGAAGGAAAAGGCAGAGTAACGGAGAGGAAGACAAACAATTAGACAAGGACTGATAAGAGCTTCCTAATGCATGTTGATTAAAAGAAGTGGAGGAAGAGATGGACTAGAGTGGATGTCGTGAGCTGAGACAGATAAAGGAACATCTGCAGGGAACAGTTTGTGTACGTTAACAGTGGAGAATAGCTGACCTGTGCTGGAGAGTGCTGTGACACATATGTTCTGTTATATGACCCATCTTTCTTCCACACATAAACCTTAATGTGAGCTGCTTAACAGATGTTTAGACTTTCATACAGTTATGAAGTCCGCTCCCTCCGTCTCTCCAGAACTCAACTTGAGAGCGTCGGATCAGGAGTGAGTGAAATGGGCCTGGAGGCGGCACCAAGCTACGGTGTGGGCTGTCATATGGATGTTTGTGTACTTATCTGTATATTGCGTAGGATATCATCACCTCTGTTAATAATCTCAGTGACCATACATACAGAAAGAACATAAACAAGTGCATTTTCATAGTGTTTGTGGCCACTAGAGGGCAGAATAACTCCAAAACAAACAAACGTTTGTTACATTATTTGTTACTCATTATTTGTGGCCCTACAGAATCACCATCCCATTGTAGTTTGTTTTTGTCCAAGACAGTCATTGACCTCAACTACCAGGTTGACCGGCTCCTGTCAACGCCTCGTCGTCTCTCTTCTTGGAGAGATGGGCTCCATGGATGCTCTTCCGTGAGGCTTTGCAGAAACCTAACGTCACTGTTAGCGTGAACCTCCACAGAAGAGGCTTTGAAAGGTGTTTACTGACATAATATGTGACCGTGATATAGCGTCGCAAAATATAGATATGGAGATGAATGTGGCTTGGATCAGATTATTTTGAAATGTAGTCAGTTACTGAAAAATTGCATTTTGCATATTCAGCATAAACAGTTTGTCAAATCAAGTTCTCCTTACACAAACTGCAGGTGTACTGTGTGTCTTGTTCAACACGTCGGATGATATTTCTGTTTCTGCTTATGTTTTTGTTGCTTTTGTGTTGTTTTAATCAAAGCTCCACGTGGAGGACTGACTCAAAATGTTCATCTTCCATCTTCAATGTAGATTAATTGTGTTCATCTCGCAGTTCTTGGTGTGGCATATGATTATGAATCTGATGAAAAGGAGCCTGGAATTGTATGGGACTATCTTCCGTCTGCATCACCATCTGGAAAAGGCGCGGACTGTCATAAGTGTATTAATCTGTGTAATGCATACACATGTGGCTCTGCAGATTGGGTGGGGGGGTGGGGGGGTTCCCAGGAGGAACATCTTGCTGAGGCTGCAAACACCGTAGAGAACATTCACACCGAGTCCTCAAGGAGAGGAACATACCAGGTGGGAGATCTCGAGCTGCATCTGTGAATTGATGCTGCAGCATTCTCTCAAAACAAAGCGAGCAGCAGAATGTGACCACCTGGTGCACACTGAGCCTGTGATCCTGGTGCACACTGAGCATGTGATCCTGGTGCACACTGAGCATGTGATCCTGGTGCACACTGAGCATGTGACCCTGGTGCACACTGAGCCTGTGACCCTGGTGCACACTGAGCCGGTGACCCTGGTGCACACTGAGCCGGTGACCCTGGTGCACACTGAGCCTGTGACCCTGGTGCAGCAGCGCTACGTGAACCAAAGGGCTTCACGTCATCTTTGGCTTCACCCCAGTCAGGCATCTTCTGACAGAGGAGTGCTGCAGGAATGTGCCGTAATAAAGTGTAAAACAGTCAGCATGTTTTGCACTTCCAGTTCCCTCGTCTCGAAGTCACTGGGTTTATTGGATGGGTTTTTGGTTGGATGCCTGAAATAAGATCTGTAATTAACACAGTGTTCTACACTATAAAACCAGGAGAAATCCCTCCTTTAAGTGTCATAAAAGAGGCGTCTAAATGAGAATATTAATAAACTTCATCACGCCAATTAGTCTGCCTTCATGCTTATGCTCAAGCTCATGCAACCGCGGTGAAGTTTGTTCTCGTCGTTTGACATTAGAGCTTGTTATTTCTATCTTAAAAAAAAAAATCCCAATTAAGTTGTTAAAATGATGCTGCTGAACACAACGTGTAAGTCTCATAAACTTGTGTTTGCCACAGAGCATGTTTTCTACAATAATGGCTTTTTTTGTGAAGGGAGGCAGTGTGATGTTAACTTCCTGTTGACTACAAACACAAGTCACCCCTGCACCACTGTTTGAACCCTCAGATCTCATCTGTCACATGCTTGGTACTGCCCACCGCTCCCTTTCAGTGCTGTCGCTGTGTGTGATCAAACTGGCAGCTTTCATCTTCTGTCTTTCACGTGTTCATTGTGTTTTCACGGCCATGTTCAGGCTTGGTGCAGAGAAATATTCGGGACGATATATCCTCACGAGGGCTTCCAGGTGGAACAGCAGCTCTCACCCAGTGGCCTGTCTGCACACCAGCAGCAGCAGGTAAACGACACACACACACACACACACACACACACACACACACACACACACACACACACACACACACACACACACTGGATAAACGGTGCAAAGGCCCCAAGCAATTATGTTAAGGTTCAAGATTATATTTAGGTTCAAGAAATCACACAAAACCAAACGTCAACACGTTCCCCGTCCATACAGCAGTTCATGTTCTGTGTATTCAAAGAGGTGAATGTCACTCCCATTTAGATACATATAAATCTGTATTTACATTTTTTAAATGTAAAATAATGGTTAAATGGTGTGTGCATCATTAACCAGCAGCAGCCCACCCACAGTATGTGTTGGACTCTACGGAGCTTTGACTAAAACTAATGTGAGGTACACGCACTCTGCTGGCTCAGTTAGGAATTGCGACTTATGATTTTGTCTGAAACGTACCAAATTGTGTAAATCAGAGGTCCTCAACAGGGGGTCTGTGACCCCTAGGGGGTCTGCGGAGGTACTGCAGGGGGTCCGCGAAATGTTGGGTTTATTAGACAATTTAATTATTTGTTTCCAAAACATGAATCTGTCCATTGCATTTGAAGGGCTTTTATTTTGAAATGCTACATCAGAACGTCCTGTTTCTCCCTGGGAGACACCTTGAGGTTGTCTGATATCAACCTGAGGTGAAATGATTTTGTAACTATGCACCATTTCCTCTAAAATCAAATCTGAAATTAGACAAATTGTGTCATGCTTCATGAAATCTCAAATATTTTCAGTGCATTGAGCATCATGCTGCAAGCCATTAATACAATGATACACACTTTTTTATATATTTATTCAGCAATTTGAATACATTCTATATCTTCCAGTATAAATAAATATATATATATATATATATATATATATATAATACATATATATATATATATATATATATATATAATACAAAGATCACTTGAGCAACAGGAAGTAGTTCTGACTACCACCTAGTGGGTTTGGCTTCTCCTTGCAGGTAGCCGTCATAAAGTTCTCTGAGGTGGAGAACGTCCTGTTTCTCGTCCTGTTCCCAGGGAGAACGTCCTGTTTCTCCCTGGGAGACACCTTGAGGTTGTCTGATATCAACCTGAGGTGAAATGATTTTGTAACTATGCACCATTTCCTCTAAAATCAAATCTGAAATTAGACAAATTGTGTCATGCTTCATGAAATCTCAAATATTTTCAGTGCATTGAGCATCATGCTGCAAGCCATTAATACAATGATACACACTTTTTTATATATTTATTCAGCAATTTGAATACATTCTATATCTTCCAGTATAAATAAATAAATATATATATATATATATATATATATATATATATATATATATATATATATATAATACATATATATATATATATATATATATATATAATACAAAGATCACTTGAGCAACAGGAAGTAGTTCTGACTACCACCTAGTGGGTTTGGCTTCTCCTTGCAGGTAGCCGTCATAAAGTTCTCTGAGGTGGAGGACCAGCTCCTCCGTGTTCTGACCCGTGAGGGCCGACACGGGGATGACCCGCTGGCCGACGAGGCTCCTCAGGGTCTCGATCTTCTCCCGGGCCTCGGGTAGGTCCATTTTGTTGGCTACGATGGCCTGAGGCCGCTGGGAGAGGCCCGGCTCATACTGATCCAGCTCGTAACGCAGGTGCTGAAGCTGGGTCCAGGGCTCCGGGTTAGACAGGTCCAGAACGTAGAGGAGGAACGGACAGCGCTCTATGTGACGCAGAAACGAGACGCCGAGGCCTCGATTGAGGTGGGCCCCTCGAATGATGCCCGGGATGTCGGCAACTGCACAGAGCGGAGGGAACAGATTTAAAACGTTCTGATACCTTTTGTCAAATAATGAATAATTCATGGTTTGCTTCAAATCAACTACCTGCAACCTGCTCGTGATCCCTGTAGCTGACGATCCCTACATGTGGGTTGAGTGTGGTGAAAGGGTAAGCGGCCACAGCGGGCCTAGCGTTGGAGATGGCTCTCAGCAACGACGACTTCCCTGCATTAGGAAACCCCACCTGATGATAAAAAAAAGAGAGATACGGTTCATTTTTTGGGGGGGTTGAAAAGCCATACGCGCATTTCAACCACGAGCGTCTTTCGTTTCCTCACCAGGCCGGCGTGGGCCATGGTGCGGAGCTCCAGCTGGAGGACCCTCTCCTGGCCCGTCGCCCCCGGGGTCGCCGTCATCGGGGCTCGGTTCTCGTTGGAAAGAAAGAATCGATTCCCCTTCCCGCCGGCGCCTCCGAACACGGCCAGGTACTCCTGTCCGTGCTCGGAAAGGTCCACTACCGTCTCTCCGTGTTCCTTCACAACGGTGCCCAACGGTACCTTCATGAATACAAAAAAAAAAGAAAGAGACATCATCAAAGTCAGGCAGCAGGTTTACGGTAGAAACGTGCCCAAAGTCATCTACTTCACGGACTCACGGGAATACAAGTCGGGCCTCCGTTCTTGCCGTAACAGTTCTTGTTTCCCCCCGATTGCCCATCTTCTCCCTTGTAAATCGGAACCACCTGCGCCAACGATTTCACGAACTTGTCCGCTGAAAGGAAGCGAACGAGGAGTTACAGACGGCCAGACGGACTTCACGTCGCTCGACTCTTTACCTTTGATGACGATGCTTCCTCCGTCGCCTCCGTTGCCTCCGTCTGGTCCACCCCACTCTTTCCGCGGCTCGCTGTGAAAGCTGCAGGCCCCTTTACCGCCTGAGCCAGCCTGCAGCTTCACGCGGCGCTGGTCCACAAAGTGACGGGTCTACCAGGCCAAAATCAAGAAAAAAAAAATATATATATATATATATGAGACACATTGGCAAGCTGTAGATTAATTTGACACCAGTGCATTCTGAGGATAAATCAACAATATGTCAGAAATATGGATGTTTTTGGGCTTCACTTTACCTAACTTTAAATACATATGTCAGTAGTACAGGTTTCTTTAAGTTATTCATGAGATATATCTAGTGAAACATGTTGGAGATATTATTATGTTTCATGTTCCTGAAGAAGATATTGTTCTTTGTTTTGAAGGCGACTTGAAGATTATATTGTATTTGCACCATCGCCCTTGGATCTGCTTATGTGTTCTCACGCTCACCAGCTTCTTCTCGGACAGCTCTCTCTTCTTCGGGTGTCCTCGGACCTTCGACAGCAGCGAACAGGAGGTGCTGACGTCTCTGACGCCGCCGGTGAGCCTCCGCCTCCACGCCTCCGCCGCCGCCGCCGCCGCCGGTAAGGAAGACTCTGTCCTTCTCACCTCTCGTCCTAATATGTGCCCTAGAAGTGTGTCCGCGGACAGCGGCCGCGCGCTTTTAACCCTCGACAACGTCGCCAACATTGTGACGTTCAACGGACAGACACGCGCTACGGTTTTCACCGTGAACACGCGTTGTTTTGTAATCGTTTAGACGTTTTATATTAACCTACAAGCGTGAATACTGGCGCCCATGATAACTACGGAACCCGCGAAGGGACGGTTTTAATATGCGATTGTTTATTACGGTGTTCTTTGTTTGGTCCTCTACCGCCACCGTCTGTGCTGGAGTGTGTGTTTTTAAAACACAGTATTTTAATTACTTGAGCCATGGCGGTAATATATTTTAGATATTGTGGATTTTTAACTTGTTTTACTTAGTTGATATTCTTTACTGTTTATTACTTATTTATAATACTTGTTTTTTTTGTACTATGTCTCTTGTTTGCACTATACTATATGTTGCTGTAATACAGTAAATTCTCCTGCTGCGGGACTAATAAAGGATTATCTTATCTTATATATAACCCTAGAAGTTTGAACACTTCTCAGGGGCAAAAAAGGTTTATAAAAAGTAATTTTTGACAAAATCACATTAGCAACAACCTCTTTAAATTTACCGGAATTTGACAACCTCTAACCCGGGGGAATAATTAATTTTCACTATATTCCCATCCACAACTAACACAATGACAGGGTGTATATTAACGGCTAAGTAGGATGATAATAATAGCAGCATTATTATGATGTCATTTCCTTAATAAAACCCCAAAATGCAGACATGCGAAAGGTGAATCAGTCAGTTTATTTATTTTTTTAATATAACAAACAGTAACAAAAGACAGCAGAAAAGATCAGGCAGTGCAGTCTCACAATAGATAAGTAGATAACATTCATGTTTGTATTTTGCACACCAAACCTGACTCTCTCTCTCTCTCTCTCTCTCTCTCTCTCACATACATGCAAACACACACACACACACACACACACACACACACACACACACACACACACACACACACACACACACACACAGACAAACATAGAACTAGAAAAGACTTGCCATACATGTTCAGTTCACAGTCAAATGAAACACAGATACAAACCCAATGTAGTCTAGAGAAGCCTGTGATTGTCATTGTTGGGTGGGTCATAGTTATGTGGCTGTTTGACAGCCGTGTTTCTCCCATTGTTTATTAATATATATATATATATATATATATATATATATATATATATATATATATATATATATACACCTTAAATATACTGCAGAGCTGGAGCCTCACGGCCACGGTAACAACCCCCGTTACTGCTCAAACTGTAAGGAACAGCGATGAGTGAAATGACCGGAGGTGTTGTCTGACTTCTTTTCAATAAATAAATCAATAAACAACATAATATATATATATATACCCATTTTGTAAGCACACATATATGGATACAAAACTTGACCCTCTATACCTCTTCACCACTTATTTTTAAGTCCTATTTTTAACATGACTTTGTTCATCTAGTACAAAAGAGAATGCTGACTAAGCCTTCTGCGTGTGAAAGACTTCACATAGTCTGTCCATGAGTTACATAAATACAGAACGCAATTGTCTTAAATATGACATGTCAGTTGAAACCTGCAACATAACATTTAATAACGTCAGACAAACCAGCCGTAGTCTTTGCCATCGTTGTGTGTCAACGAACTACAAAATAACGACACGCGGTTTAAGCTCACCACGAGGACCTCAACACGCCTCACTGAGTGTGTTGCACTTATTACACGCCACGGTTCAGCTCCCCGGTTACTTTGGCTTTCAGAGGATCATTCGTTTAAAAACAGCCCGAATCGCACAAAATATCAGACAATATATACGCCGTCGCTGCAAAATAAAGTGCAGACAAAGTGGCGATGTTGTGTGTTTTTCATGTCAAATCTTTACCGATTGGACGAAAATATATCAAAAAAATACAACCACGATGTATGATTCTCACGGGCAACAATGACGAACACTTTGAAGTCCGGATCAGTCGGCTAACTACTGTGTCTATTACCTCAGAAAGACATACACAGAGAGTGAAAGCACATCATGTCAGACCACACAGCAACAACAAACATCACAGTTTGACGAACACGGACAAACCCCCCCCCCCCCCGATCAGGTCAGGTTTAAGGACCGACGATTTCACCTTCATGACATTTTACTTCCCGTATCGTGAGACATAAGCGCGTCTCAACCAGGAGTTATTATAGAGCAGGAGCTGCAGACCTAGTCTATTAGATAAATATCAAGGAACATTTCCTTTGAGGCTAATTTGCTTTTTACAGCCTCGGCCTCACAAACCGCGGGGCCCCGCTCTGCGCACCGACAAAAAAAAAAAGAAGAGAAAAGAATAAAGAAAGAGGCTTGTTAAATAAGATAAACATTAAAAGCCGCGGATGGGATAAAGACGAGTGAAAAGCGAAGCCAGAAAAGAAAGAGAAGGATACAGGCAATTTGCCGAGGCTCATTGACGGACTTAACTGCTCCTTTTTAGTACCCTATTTAATCCATTTGGAACGTTTACATTAACCGCCTTGATTCCACTAAAGCACCCTGACTTTTTCGTAGCACTTAACAACTTCAGCTGCACAGCCGCGGAGTGAGCGAAACAGATGACAAAAAGCATCAAATTTGATTATGTGTTCTTAGCTAGCATGGTGATTAATGAGAGGCTGATGAATCTGAAGCAGCCAGATCTTCTAATCCACAGCTGAGTCAGCGCGTCGCTGTTGAACCGTTCCTTTTTCATCGGGACCAACGACGAGCCACCTTATTGCTGATAATTTCCATACTGACCCTGCGAATGCAAAATGATTTAGAGGTTAGATTGCATTTCAGACACGTTGTGATGTTACTGCTGATACAAACAGCACAGACGTATCCTTTCAAGTTACCCCCTTATTCCTGCATGTTTTATACAGAAAACAAGATGTTTTACATTGTATAAGTACCTGTTCGTAAGCGTAGGGCCTCTGCGTCTGCGCTGCAGAGCCTCCCTGGGAGGAGCGGTAGGAGCCGTACTGTTGGCTTTGACCCTGCTGATACTGAGAATACTGAGAGGATCCAGCCTGGCCAGCACCTGCAGCAGAGGGGGTCACATTAAGTGAACGTCGTTACCGTCTGTGATACGTAGGTCACAGTAGGTGATAAAGGTCGAACGGGTCGCTCTAACCGTATCCCTGTGGCTGTCCGCTGTAGCCTTGTTGAGAGGAGTACTGCTGCTGGCTGAAGGGCTGCTGCTGGCCAGAGCCCTGCTGATACTGGGCCTGCTGCTGACTGTACTGAGAGTTACCTGGAGGTACACATATATATATATATATATATATATATACACACAGGTATGTCAGCTATTGAGGATAAGACGTAGTACTGTACTATAGTTTTGGTTGGACACATTCAGACAAACTGAGGTTGCAGGAAAATGTATTCATGGTTTAAAGTTAGAAAATGAGCGACGACTACCTCCTTCATAGTAATGCTGTGAAGATTCATCGAAGGACCGGTCGTAGCCTTGCTCACCGTATGAAGACTGTTGGTACGAGTACTCCTGACCTGTGGAGGACACCGTTAAAGGCGTGCACAAACTCGGCAAAAAAAAAACCCCACTCACATTCACAAGAGACAGGATTACTTGCAGTTTGCCGTTAAAGCGTTCACGATAGATATGTGACGACAAAATTACAATCGCAGGCAACAATTCCAAGGCTTCTCGCTTCAACGTGTCGCACAAAGAAACACCCCGGAGGAAGCCTGCGCTCTCTCTCCTCAACACACTTGCTGTGGCACCCTCTGAAATCTGAAATTTCGGCACACCATAGGGGACAGTATGGACACAGACGCATTGGGGGGAAACAGTCGAGGCCGATGTCAGTCCTTTGCACATCTCCAGTGCTTTTCCTCTCCCACAGTGAGGGGGAAAGAAGACAAAGACGGGGAGGACGAGCTGAAGCTTCAGCGCAGCAGTAAATCTGTCTGAGGCCTGTGGGATAGCGCTGAAAGGGAAATGCCATGACCTATAATGTGGCTTTGTGCGTCTGAGAGCCGTGTGTGTGAAGTTTATGGATGTGCGCGATTACCATCAGGGTAATATTGCCGGTTTATGGGCTCGCTGGAGCTCTGAGTGTGTCCATACTGCTCTCCGTAGAACTCGTCTTGTCCCATGTGCTGCTGTGCAGATCCTGCAAGACAGGCGACACCACCATTTGTTAAACAGTTGGTTGGACCAATTTGCCGCTGAGTTGGAGACTAAAGGGGCTGTGCCAGGACATTTGGGCAATTCAGGCAGCCTGAAGGTGTGTGTGTGTGTGTGTGTGTGAGTATTACAGAGGATTATTATCGACAGCTTTCTTGGAAGCCATCATCGGGTTATAAGGCTATTATGAATAGCATAGTATAATTTTCTTTATGACTTACTTAAGTACTGTACAACTTCACTGGTGATGAGTTAGGATGATATTATAGAGGAAGGTATTGCGGGCCAACCCAACAAAAACACTAATTAAAGTGGAGCAATTATGAACAATTCCATGACAATTTACAAGAGATGTCATTTTAGCGGAGAGGAAATGAGGATTACAGAAAGCCCGTTACCAGGGAGAATCTGATCTCTGCTTGGTGGTGGTGTGCAGAAACTCCAGATTCCAATAATACGTCCCTTTCCCTTTCAATGTTATCTTAACACACTCAGAAAACCATCAGAACACAAAAAACCCTCTGGAAGATGTATCCAAGAGCCATGCAGGCACGGCCTCATCCCTTCTACGAACCACACGTGTTTCCAAAAAACAGATAAAGAGCTGTAGCACAAAGCAGCGCCATCTTAACTTTAGCAGAACCGTTTCATAAGAGCATAATCTGATAGTTCCCGATATGAGCAAGGAGCCCTAGCAACAGCCTCGCGGTCCAATCAGGGAGTTGCCGGCGAGCGAGCAGCTCAACTATGGACACAACAACTCCATGACAAAGTTCTATCTGGAAATACTTCACCCAGTCATGCAAGGATAATAGTCCAGCAGGGTGCATGAGGACATACAATCGTGGCCTGTTGCCCTGGAAACCGTATCCCATCCTTTTTTACACACCGTGCCGAGTCGACACCCTTCAGAAGACGTAGCGGGGCTGGAGCTATTAATAGGCCCGTGCTGACGCGGCAACGTGATCTACAGAGACAGGAACCTAGAGTGACACAAGTGATACATCTCAAGTCTGTCTCTTTGAAGTTGTGCTGGAAGACGACTGAGGTGTCCTTATTTGCTTCAACAACACATTTTTGGAGGGCAAAAACTAAAACCGTGCATGCACGAACTCACAAAGAACTCAAGCAAATCTGGAAGCTGTGAGGCATCCGGAAACCTGACCAACGGTTCCAAAGTGTAGTCACACCCTCCACCTACTGTACGCCAGACCGGCAGGAAGACGTCTCGCCCCCTTACCTTGCTGTGCGGAGCGGTAGGATCCCATGGGTCTCTGAGACATCATACTGTTTCCTTGGCTGCCCTGACCCATCATGCCCATGGCCTGCTGTCCCTGATAGTGTTGACCCCCAACCTGGGCTGAGGAGTAGTGTGGAGTTGCAGACTGTTGATGCATCATGGAGACTGGGAAGGAGTTGTGATTATGGGGGGGGGGGCGGGGGGAGAGATCTCATACATTAATATACACGGACACACTCTATGCACATAGCAGCATTTGCATTCAACAGCATACGCCGCATTCTCAGAACTGAGACTGGCAGAAATGTGCATAATTTAACTGACAAATAAACACGGCAAGTGGGGCACAGGGAAAAGCCAAAAAGGGAGGGGGGGGGGGGGGTTCATAGCAGTCAGGGGTCTCTTAAAGAAGAAAGAAAAGTCTTTGAAGAGATGCTTTCAAGATGCTGCTCTGAAGTATAAATGCAAACAAAGCCAGTGAAGTCAGTGCATAAACAGAGAGATCCACGCAGACGTCCAGGGAGAGGAGGGCTGCAGCTCAGGGTCAGGAGTCAGAGATAGGTAGAGCCTGGAGCAGAGCGAGGAAGGGAGGAAGGGAGGAAGGGAGGAGGCATGGACGCCTCTTTGATGAACTGAATGTGTTTGTTTATTTCGATTTGGAGGGGATTTGCAGACCGGTGAGGGCAGAAATGCATCAAAGCAAAATGTTTTAGGCAACATCCAGGGGCGGTTTGACATGAATACATTCCGAGGTCTCTCAGACGTCATCTAACTGTTTCACTGGTTTCTAAATCGCTTTGAACACTTGGAAGGCATTACTTTCAACACGCTCTTCCTCTAAGTGCCAAATCTTGCATTATACCTAAAAAAAACATAAAAACAACTGTGAAATTTTGCATCTTTTATGAAAATAAAGTCCTAAGTGTTTTGGCGTGTTCCAATCATAAGCCTGAAAGAATTCCTTCCCGTAAAAAGAAAAATAGACCAAATATCCCAGTGATTAGGCTCCTCTATACCTGGCTCACCTTGGTTGGATTGCATGTTGAGGTTGCTGCGGGAGGAGGAAGAGGAGGGTGTGGAGGAAGAGGAGGAGGAGGAGGAAGAGCCATAGCCAGGCCCGGTGCCCTGGGAGGAGGAAGGCGCAGCGTGGCTGAAGCCGGAGGCTGAGGCCGAGCTACCGTAGCTGCCGGCTTGCAGGCCGAGGGATGCGGAGGGAACAGCCGACTGCGCCTGAGCAGCGTGCTGCTGCATGGGGGCGTGGCCGGGGCCTGACGACACACACGCACAGTCAGAGCAGCCGGGTCCCAACGCGGCGCCGTATCACGTTAATCACGGGCCCACATTCAGTTCATCTTTACAGGAAGCTTGCATGGTTGTACAAGGAGTGAGCGATGAATGTTAATGTGTGAGAAAAGAAGAACTAGAGGCAGAAAGACGGGAAAAGTCGCTGCAAACAAATCTATTAGCTGAACATGAAGATCATCAGATAATTTGCAGGCAATGGAGACGATAGACAGACAAGCATGCAGCATCAGGACAACAAGATGGAGCTGCGTGTGTGCGCATCAAGTTGTGCGGGGAAATAAAGTTTGAGCAGGCCAGAGTTTCTTCTCACCATTGCTCAGTTGGCTCTGCATCATTGATGAGGGGGGCGGTCCAGGTGCCATGTTGTCGTTGAGGTTGCTCGGAGCGTGTCCCCCGCTCTGACCCATTCCTCCAGGACCCATTGACATGTTGGGAGTGGGAGGCTAGAAAGTAAGAAAGACACAGTTGATCAATCAAGATGATGTGTCCTAATCGATGTCCTTCCATTCTTTCATGCTCTTATTTTATATCGCCTCTTATATCATCTCTTAAATTGCAATATTTGTGTTTGTTCTATGGATTTATGAGTGGACATATTGCAAGAAAGGTGAATGTTTACTTCTGTGCCATATAAAAGCAGCTTTGTCTTCCCAAAGACTATGTTCTCAAAGTAGATTTATTATGAATATGGAGAGAAGGTGAGGGATAGGGGCTCGTGAAGGACTCACTGCTGGAAGTAGTGACTGCATGTTCTGATTCGAGTCTGCTATCGTGGCCAAGTACACCAGATTCCTGTGCAGGATCTGCTGATACCTGTCAACAAGGGAGAAGTGAAACTTAGTTTATTTACTCTTATTTACAAAGCAACAGTCGGGAATGAGGACAAAAAAGAGCACTTACTGTGTGCATTCAGCTGTCTTGCCTTTGCTTTGGTAATCCATTATACATTGTATTAAATGATGATTTTCATCCAGCATCTTTGGGAGACAACAAAACAACTTTTCAGCTCAGTGTTATGGAAAATGATACGCTTTTATATATACGCAGTGTCGTCCTGGATTTTCACAGATCTTCAACCCCTCCTTTCTGGGTCAGTTACTGCATATTTTTTTTTTACACTAAAAACAGCAGCAGCAGGCTGAGCAGTGCAGGGCTCAGGGTTGTCCTGTGTTGCTCAGGTTCCCTCCATCATGCACTACCATGCATTTCTCAGCGGACGCTTATTTAGGCTGTATGCTGTTTTGCAACAAAGCGTCTGTCCGTAATAACCGTTTAAAACCTGCCGGGACGCCGCGTGACAAGGAGCTTATGGCACCTATATAACTAATAGTAAAAAAAAATAAGTTGCGCTTTCACATTGTTGGAAACAAGTCTCCCAATCTAAAGCTTCATTTAACTCGGCGAATAGACGTGTTCGTCACGGGTCGGGGAGATTGACAGCATCGCGGGGAGACGGCTCCGGACAGTGATGCGCGTTTTTCTGAAGCGGTCGCCTTCATCGTCCGTCGTTGGCTTTGTTTGGTTCGCACCTACACTTCACTGTACACGTTACAATATCAGTTGCCATTTCTTCTGACATTCACAACGGGCTACTTTTCCTCCGCACTGGCGGCGGCGGAGCAGCAGCGCACACTCCCCATCCAGACCAGAATATTTCCACCACAACAAGCGACGCGACGCGGAGGAAGGCTTCTTCTTCTTTTATATGTATTTATTTATTACCTTTTGAATCGTTTGCTGTGTCACCTCCCCTTTACTCCTGGGGCGCGCCGATGAAAACGCCACCGACATTTTGTCATATGGAAAATAAAAGCGCGTCTTTTATTCTAATATTTGTCATCCCGAGCGCAGCCCTCTATTTGGTTACAGTTTGTCCATTACCAGGAAACGTGGGGGGGTATTTACGGTGAGATCTGTCCTGTCACGAAATAAGTAAAATAATAAAACACGGGATTTCTCCAGGATGTAATTTATCATAGGATTCTGCGGAGTGATTTGTTGCGTGCATGTGAATAATGACACATTGATAAACGAGTTACGTGATTGGGGTAAACCCCTCTCCCTTGGTTTTTGGTATAACCCGGACAGTGAGTAGCCGGAGTGTCCTTTGATTCATGGAAGCCAATCAGTCCACATTGTCGGCTACAAGTTGTTTTTTTAGCACCTCCAGCAAAAAAACAAAACGTGACCATTCCATGATGATGCCACATATTCATATTTGATACAATATCTGTCAATTTCTCAATCTGGGACGTCTGCACAGTTTTCAGATCAAGTGACCCACATCCAAGCTTGTTGTTGCGCGTGATATTATTGGACAGTATGTATTAAAAGACAAGAGAACTTAATAGAACGCCAATATTAATGTGCATCTCTATATTAGCAGTGGTGGAGTAAGAGCCTTTACTCAAGTAGTATGTGTTCAGATTTGTGGCAATGCGTTTTTAAATTAGAAATGACTTTTTAACCCTTTTAAAAATCACATACATGTTCATTTTGTGCACCTTTTTTTAACAATTTGCCAGATCTTGCAAGAGTCTCGCTTTGACAGAGGTTAATTTTCTCCAGATTGGTCCGTCTATAAAATTGAATGTTTGGAAGATGTGTTGCCTGTGAAAAATATAGATACAGGAAACCAATTTTCAGTGTGGTGTAGGTAGCATAGAATGGTCATTCTCAAGTACCTCAAATAGTCAAATTGTACTTAGTTCATATATTAGGACGGTCCAACCCAAGGTTGACATGTTTAAAGCGTGTGCATATCATGTGATGCATCCTCAGAGAGCAGGAGACAAGTGCACCAGCAGTTTCCAGTTTATTAACATTAGTCTCTTGTTGCGTCAATAGGACAAGACAAATCAAAGCACAAGATTTAGCCTTTAAATACATTTCATTTTAGGTTAATATTCATAGTTTACAAGCATAAACGTACTCCAAGAGGCAGATCCTTTTTTTTTTTTTTTTTTAAACAGGAAACAAATACACGTTTGGGAGTGAAATTCTTCCAAGTAGTAGAAAACAAAACTTAAACACGCCCCATATAATCAAAACGGTAAAACAAAACAAACGTTAGGCCAACATTCTGAGGGAAAAAACAATTAGTCACAAACTGGACCTTTTAGTGAGGCACGCATCCATATTTAAAATGGGGCCAAATGACAAAAAAAATAAATAAAAAATACAATCCTGGCAATATGGGGGCAGGAACAGTGCCTCAGGGAGAACAAACAACATCATATGTGACAACAGAGCAGCTTTTTTCCTCCATCATAAACGGGCAACAGTCCCATTTGTTACACACGAGGAAGCCATCATCACAGGAGGATGGTGTTGCTTCACTGCCTCTCAAACTCGGACCTCCACACTCCTGGTTCTGTAAGCCGACTCGGTCTGGGCGAGGCCCCGTCCTCTGCGTCCAGCGTAGCCTCCTCTGAAGCCTCGGCCCCTCAGGAACCGCCCAGGGACCCCGAACGTCTCCAGATTGCGCTTCCGCTCCTCCGCCCACGTTAGTCTGGAACCGTTGGTCGACACAGACAGAGGCCTGTAGCTCAACATACAGAGTGTTTAATAAATGTTGAGGATGAATTAAAAAGGCCACCAGTTTACCTGAACTTATTATCAGACGAGATGTTGTCAAAGAAGGACTTCGCTCTGTCGTAGTAGCACTTTGGGCCAAAGTGATGGTCCTCTGCAGTCGAGTGCAAGTCCTCCTTCTCGTGACTTCCATCTGCAGACGGAAACGTGCACTGCAAGTAAACTGGAAGGAAACGCTATGACGACCGAGCTAAGTGAAGGCAGATTACATCATCAACTCACGCTTGATACAAATCTCAGATAGTGTCAGATAACTTTTGCGATCACTCGAGTCGATGAACCGACCTTTGGTCCTGTCCCGCTCCAGCTCCTCCTTAATAAACTGTGCATTTGAGGAATCAAAATCAAAGTCCGCGTCAAATTTAAGGACGGCGGCTGGAACGTGAGCCACCATCAGCTGACCTCTGCTACGGTTTCTGCGCCGCCGAGCTCCTAAGTTTAAATTCAAACAAAGAAATGAATGTTAAATCGTTGTTTATTGTATGCAGAAAGTTCCAATGTTCACAGTTTCACCTTGTCTTCTTCTAGGCGGTGGCCCGTGTTCATAATCCTGCTGCCGAGTGTCCTGCTGAGCACCGGGAACACCTGGGCCTGACCTCACTTCAAATAAAGAAAACAGTCACACTCACTCGCAGAAGGATTGATCGCAATCGCACGGCTGGACATTTCCTGAACCCCTCCCACCCGGAGGACAGAGTTGTATAATATTTCAAGACTGCTAAACAAGCCCAGCGTCTCTTTTCGGGACATTAGTGATTTTAAAATTTGACTTTCAAATCACTACAATTCCGTGTGCTTACTGCTGGCTCCGGGGTCCCTCCTGGCCAGGGGACTCTCTGGTCTGGGCCTCTGGGGCCTCCTCCTCTCCCACTGCTGCGCTCGCTCCTGGGACGCAGTCAAGCTTTCGCTCTGCCTAAATCTATCCACACGGAGGGTCTGAACGGCCTTCTCCACCGTCGGGCCCCTTTTGACTTGTAAACCAGGAAGCACCGACCCTGCAACAACCAAATACTTCCAAGTATGCAAACAACAAGGTGTGGTTTTATGGTTGACCGACGCTACATTTGTGTTCGCTGACTTACCAAGGCCAAGAGCTGCAGCGTACTGCTGGTTAAGCAGAGAGCTGGCAGCAAGCTGGTTGTAGGCGGGCATCCTTAGGGGGCTGAATGGTCCGAGAGACGAGTACACACCAGAAGAGCCTACACTGGCTGACTGAACAGAAAGAAGTTAAAGCAAATCAATGCACATCATCACATACGTTGTCCTCTCTTCTCTACAGCCGGGTGTAAGCCGTGCACATTTTGCACATACCTGTACTATTGCTGGATCCGGGGGAAGGCCGTGGTGAGACCTCGGGGGTTCACACAGCGCGATGTCCTTAATATCACTTCCCCGGAAAGTGATGTACTCGTAGATATCATCTTTGGGTGGCGTCGGTCTGTCGGTGGGTCGTCCCTCCGTTCCAAAACACTTGACTTGTGAAAAGAAATGCGTTTCAAATTGTGCCGCCATCTTTAAGAAGTCTACACATGTATCATTTTTTTGGACATGCTGACAGCCTACCAAACATAGGCCCACCACACACACACACACACACACACACACACACACACACACACACACACACACACACACACACACACACACACACACACACACACACACACACACACCACTCACCTTTTGCCAGCACTACTGTGGAGTTCACCTTGTCAATTGTGTACAAAATCCCCTCATAACGATTATGAGCTTTTGAAATCAAGCCTATTTTGCAGCCAATGTACGGCTTTGATGAACTCATGGCCGGAGCGCGTCCGGGACAGTCGCTTGCAAACTTCAACGAGAACTCAGGTGGCAGCATTTAAGCCGCGGAGCGACCGGAAACGCTTTATAAGTGACTGTGGCTGACTTTAAACCACGCCCACTGATTGAGATTTTTAAAACGCACCTGGCTGTCGACGTCACAGTCAGTGCCTGTGCTGAAGTTTTAATTTATGACTCACGATGTTTGATTTTTAGCATGACTGACAGTTGTGAATATCGGTAACATTTACTTGGAGAAGAAATTATTTTGATAACAATCCATCACGTTTTACTGCACTCCTGTTGTGTTGAGAAGCCGGAGCTTAATGCTGCAGAACAGCTATGTGAACTGGTAAATATTAATGTGCGCTCTCCAGTAGTTTGACATCATCCAGACCACTTAACATTGTCTGCGAGCGCCGAAGCAGCTGCTGCGGTTTTCCTGGAAAAAAAAAAAAAATAATAGCAACAAACGCAGCCATTTTGAGTCGTCTACGATAAAGTAAAAATAGATAGAAAATGCTTCGATACTGTGTGTGAATCTGTAAAGACGTGTTGCACGATGCAAATGCTCTGTTTGAGAGTCTCCTCGGTGTGATAAAAGTCCCACCAGAGGCGGCTCTGTGAGCGGCGTCGTTGTTTTCCGGCGGAGCTGTCAGACAGGAGCTGGCTCTTCGCACTGCAACTCGCGACCATTTGTCCCGAGCTTTATTCTCCTCGAAGGAACCAATCACAGCGCTCGGCGAGTCCCGCGTCACCGACGGCGCATCCAATCGGCGCATGCGTCTCGCGGCGCGAGCGCAGCTGGGCAAAGATGGCGGCGGGCTCCGATTTGCTGGATGATGTTTTCTTCAACACAGAGGTGGACGAAAAAGTAGTTAGTGATCTCGTCGGATCTCTGGAGTCCGAACTAAGTGGAGCGAGGCACGTCAACGCAACCGCCAAGGCCCAGGTTGCAGCAAATCACGTCGGCAACTCAGCTGTAGGTAGCAATTCCAATGTTGAGGGCAGCAAAATGGGACTTTCACAACAAGAGCTTGCTAAAGCAGGTAAGATAGCTGCCCACTCTGGTTAGCTAACACTGGCTATTTTTTAACTTGGATTCACTTGTATCACAAAACTAATGCAAATCGTGAGAGTTGCTTTGACAACCCACCCACCCCTTGTTTTCATGTGTTTCCGCCGCTGTAGGGGCAGGAGTGCACGGAGGTGTCATTAACAGTACGGGGTCCCGCGGTTCGAGCGTGGAGCACGGAGCAGCCGGGACCGCGTCGAGCGTGACAGCCGCTCAGAGTCCGTCCAAGCCGGGGACAGCCAGCGGCGTCGTCACGGTAGTGTCTGGCGTTGGGACACCCGGAGCGGCCGGTGTTCAAACTTTGAATGGAGGTGCCGTGGTGATGAACTGTCACATCGCCGGAGGAGGCGGCCACAGCAGCAGCAACAACAACAACAACAACTCGCAGCCCGTTGTCACGCTTGTCAACAACGGACCTGTTTCTGTGAGCAAAGGCAGCGCGACGGTCGTTTCCGCGACGCCGAGTACTATAATCAAAACTTCACCGAATGCTGTGATTTCGTCCGTGAAAACTGTTCCCACTGTCACGCTCGTGAGGCCACCTATGCAAACTCCCGCCAACGCCTCACACAACAGCGGAGACAACAACCACCACCCCCCCACCGCCGTGGCGGCGGCGGCGGCGCTGACATCGCCGGTCGTCGGTGTTACCGGCGCGTCCGGCGGCTCGCTCGCGAACAAATTCGACTCCACAAAAAAACCCGTAATGCAGACCGTCGCGACGACGGCGACCACGAGGAGCCCGACCGTGTTGCAGAACTTGAGGACTTCGGTACCGTCACCCATCGCCGCCGCCGCCGCCGCTCCTCCTCCCGCCGGAATACGAGCTATTGCTCCACAGGTGTTGGCCCCTCGGCTCGCTCCGCCTCAACAGAGCGCCCCAAATATCCAGAACATCCAGCTGCCTCCAGGTAACCGAGTGTTACAGTTAAAACCCCGTTAAGAGCATCGATGTGTTGCCTCTCATATGCCAGAAACGTGTTGCTATAAAACGCAACTTTGTTGTATTTGTTGACGTTCCTCAGCTGCTGTTGTGTGAATAGACAATAAATAGACAATACATATAATTTCGGCACGTTGTCTTTGAACAAGGTTCCAGATAAAATGCCTCGAGGAGCAGTCATCCTGTTCATGTTTGTTATCTTGTTATAAACAATAGCAAACTATTCTCACAGCCACAGCTATGTACTGTGTGTGTGTGTGTGTGTGTGTGTGTGTGTGTGTGTGTGTGTGTGTGTGTGTGTGCGTGTGTGTGTGTTTAAAACTGTTTGCAAAGGCTATTTGTTAGTCTTGTCTCTCAGGTAGATTTGGGTTTTAACCCTCAGCAGTGAATACATAGGGGTTGTTTTTGGTGTAAGGAAGCATGAATTGTTAAAATGTGGTAATATGAATGCATTCATAACACAGTCTGTTTATACACTAGCCTACATTAAAGTATCGGTGGTGCTTTGTTGTTGTGCTGTGTTGTGGAGCTAGTTACACGCTGTGTGTGTGTGTGTGTGTGTGTGTGTGTGTGTGTGTGTGTGTGTGTTGCTGCTTGAAATGTGTTTTTATTCATGGCACCGTGTTTGTGGCTCATTTTTTTTTTGGTCACTGAAGACCTCCCAGCCAAGGCAATGTCCGTTAATCAATAACCTACAGATGAGTAATTCATACCCCATGGTGTCAACAACTCCACACACACACACACACACACACACACACACACACACACACACACACACACACACACACACACAGTGTATTCGTGAGTCTGACCAGGACAGAGAAGCCCTGATCTTCTGACGTCATCTGGCTGTTGCAGGCATGGTCTTGGTCCGCAGTGAGAGCGGGCAGCTGCTGGTGATTCACCAGCAGACCTTGGCTCAGATGCAGGCTCAGTCGCAGTCCCAAAGCGCCATGACGCCGCGGCCCCCGGCCCCCCCCACCAGCACTCCGCCTGTCCAGATCGCTTCTCTTCAGGTACCGGGACCGCCGGACTCACGCACACAAAACGTGACTCATTGGTGTTTTCGGATAGAGGATGGATCTGACGGGTCTGATGGATCCGTATTTACGTGAACATTGACCTTATTTAACAGACGGATGTGACTGATGCACCTTTTTTAAAAATAGAGCCACATAATTCAAATTAACTCAAGCTTTACAGTTTAAAAAGTGAGGCGTAGTTAGAAAGATGATCCCAGTCATTTCCACACCGGGTTAAAAGAAGAGCTCTCGCATTGGATCAGTACTTGATATGGACCGATCCGCTGAGTCCAGGATTGACATCAGAAGAGATCGGTGTGTGTGTGTGTGTGTGTGTGTGTGTGTGTGTGTGTGTGTGTGTGTCCCTAATACTAAAGGCTGAGCGTCCTTTGATCGTCCCATCGCAAAAGGACGTTAATTACGTAACTTGAAATATATAAAGCGTGTTTATTGGAGAGTAAAAACTTGTGTAACGCCTCCTCTCTCTCACGTCCGCCGCTGTTCTGCAGGCTCCAGGCGCGTCACTGCTGGCTCGTCCGGTGACCCCCACCACCATTATTAAACAAGGGTCCGCAGTCCAGACCACCACCACCACGTTGCAGAGGCCTCCTGTACTGCAGGTAACTCCAACACACACACACACACACACACACACACACACACACACACACACTCTGGATGAAACGTGCTGTTGATCAATTTCGGTTTAATTTAGCCACATAAAAGATGTTCCACAGCAGCCGCTGCTGAAAGCAATGCACAGCCACTTCTGCTCCTCCTGTGACTCAGAGAGGCCGATGACATCAGTGGCATGGACATCATAACTGCCCCTCCCCCTCCCCTCCCTCTACTCTCTCTTGCCCACATCACTCTAGGCATAAAGTGCTGTCTTCATGACCTCATCCAAACCCAACCATTTAAGCTACTCCCCTTCTCCCTGAAGTGTATTTTTCACTAATCGACCCTTTTTTCTCCTTGCGTCCACTGACCCTCACACAGTGAGTCAACACATTCCGCTTCACTCGTTGTGGTCTGCCGTTGCTTAAAAGACGTTCGCTTCGGTTAGGATTCGTAGCAATATGGACGCAAACAAAAATCAGTCGGAAGTTTGAATCCAGTCACGCATCCAGTCGCTCACTCCTGTCAAAAGTCAAGTTACACAATCTATGAAATATGAATATTATCCACTGATGGCTGCCGACAAACAAACAGTTTTTCATAAGTTCTAAGCATGTCAGCTATTTCCACATAGAGAGGAACATGTGGGAACCCTGTGTGGAGACGCTTGTTGTTCCTTGGAATGACTCATATTTCCGCTGCTGCTGGAATGTGTTTCGTCTGATCGTTGTCCACCCGCTGTGAACGGCTCTGCAGCTCTCCTACACCCCGAAGAACATGATGGGAGTCATTACCTAGAATATGAGAGTCAATATAAGGCTCTTTTTTTTTACGAATATTCCTAAAGTAGAGCAGCCCCGTTTTGGACCAGTCAGGACCGACTCTGCTACCCTGATGTGCTCGATGGTGGGTGTAAAGTTGTACTGTCCCCCCCCCCCCCCGGGACCAGACCCCGTCAGAAGTGTTCATCCTGACCCCGTCACTCTCTCATGACTCCTATAGAACACCATCGTGCTGGGAGGGACGGCCACGACCCCGGGACGGCCGCCGGGAACGCCCGCTCCGGTGCAGCCCGGTTCTGCAGCCGCAGCGGTTACGCAGAGGGTAGCTGGGACGCCTGTCACTCCAACAGCTATCTCAGCTGTAAGAGAGAAGTACTAACCTCGAATGCTTTTGCCTTTTTTTTTTTTTGTTGTTGTAATCTTTCAACACTAAAATGCACAGATGCATATTCATTCAAAGGTTGTTGCGCTTCAGGCTTCTACTGTATGTCTTGACGTGTGCATTTCAGGAAAAGTGACTCTTGTGTGTACGTGCTTGCAGGAGACGCTGGAGAATGTAAAAAAGTGTCGGAACTTTCTGTCCACGTTGATCAAGCTGGCGTCCAGTGGGAAACAGTCCTCTGAGACGACGGCCAACGTCAAGGAGCTGGTCAAGAGTCTGCTGGTACGTCTCTCTCTCTCTCTCTCTCTCTCTCTCTCTCTCTCTCTCTCTCTACACCATCACCTCTCCGTCCTCGTCTTCATACCTTCACGCTGTTTTCTTACCTTCTGATCCGTCCTCTGTGTTCATTGCGCGACAGGAAGCGAAGATAGAGCCAGAAGATTTTACCGGTCGGTTGTACCGGGAGCTCAACTCCTCGCCGCAGCCGTACCTCGTGCCTTTCCTGAAGGTGAGAAATGGGTGGCACACCAGCAGATATGTTGCCTGACGTTGCCTGACGTTGCAGGCTGTGTGTGCATTCAGAACCGGTTTGACATCTTCCCCTTGCTCCGTTTCACTGCCACATTCAAATTTGTATTCCATTCATCCAAAGTCTGTGGCCGCTTATCCGGCTGACATTGGGCGCTTACTACATGGTTACTATTCAGGGGCATATGTATTGAAACAGACACAGGCCCGTGTTCCCCCCCCCCCCCCCCCCCCCCCCCCCCCCCCCCTTAGAGAGATAACGTGACAACAAATCTATCCCGTGTGGAAACCACTTTATCAGCTTGTGCTCCGTCTGCCTGCAGAGGAGCCTCCCAGCGCTGCGTCAGATGACCCCGGACTCGGAGGCCTTCATCCAGCAGAGCCTGCTGCCTCAGCCCAGCGCTCCGGCTGCTGCGGCGGCGGCATCCTCCGCGGCCATCACCGCTGTGGTGCTGCGGCCTCCTCTCTCCACGGCCGCCGCCGCTACGGCCACCAGCACTGCCGCCACCAAAACCACAGTTATCAGCCTCACTCAGACTCCTCACAGTAAACCCGGACTGGTAATTCAGCGCCGGCTTACCTTTTTACTTCTATTCTCGTCTCTGCTGTTATTCTGTTCCTCATCCTCTTGCCTCTGAACGTGCACAGATAGCGCCCCAGCAACAGGTGACGCTGGCTCAGCCTCCCGTGGTCGCTCTCAGAGGACATCACAGCCGCATCATCGTGGGACATCCGCAGGGGGTCAGACAGCTGCCGACAGGTGTGTGTGTGTGTTCAGAAGTCACCTGCACGTCTTTTATCTCCTCTGTCGGGTGAACTGAAGATGCAGTTGGTTCCCTCTAGAGTCTCTATATTTCATCTTTCACCCATTTACCGTTCATAGTGTGGAAGTGCTGCCACCCTGTGGAGACTTGTCTGTAACTGCAGGATACTAAACCGCACAGTAACACATAATCAACAATGATTGTTTCTGTCTCTGTGTGTCTCTGCTCAATCCAGCGGTGAAGCAGACGTTGGCTCCAGGGGTCAAAGGTGTGCTCGTTGTCGGCCAGGCTCCTCTCACTGCTGCTCAGCAGAACAAGCTGAAGGAGGCGGGAGGAGGAACCTTCAGGTAAACGTCGACTCAGCAGTGCAGGAGCGTTAGAGGTCCGTAGTGTCAGCAAAAACATGCAAAATAACTTTGTTTATTCGTGTGACAGCACACATTTATTGATATGTACAGTACTGTGCAAAAGCTTTAGGCAGGTGTGAAATTATTTTTTATCAATTTACAGAAATGCAAAGTGAGCGAACAAAAGAAAACTCTAAATCAAATCAATATTTGGTGTTTCTACCCTTTGCCTTCAAACCAGCATCAGCTCTTCTCGGTACGCTCGCACACAGGTTTTGCAGGAACTCGGCCGGTACTGTAGGTCCGGCTCCATGAGCAGACATGCAAACCCCAAACCTTCAAGGAGCCTCCACCACGCTTCACTGCTGCCTGCAGACACTCATTGTTTCCGCTCTCCAGCCCCTCAGCGAACAAAACTGCCTTCTTCTGCAGCCACATATTTCAAATGTTGACTCATCAGTCCAGAACACCTGCTGCCCATTTCTCTGCACTTCCTCTTTGGCCAGATGTGGTCTTTGTGGAAGAGCTGCAGCCAAAAAGCCCAGACTTCTCCGGACACTAGATGGGTGTACCCGGGTCCCACAAAAGGGTAGTGACACCAAATATTGATTTGATTTATTTGATATTTTTCAAAGCATTCTTAGTTGACAGCATTTTTGTTTCACTTTTGCACAGTACGGTGTATATGAACACATGTGTGCTAGTCTGTAGTCTAGGTGGATCTCGCTCCTTACAGTTTCACGATGTGGAAAAACTAATTTTCTTATAAAAGTGGGTTTGCATAGTCGGGCATTGTGCATTATTCATAAGGAGAAAGAGCTATAGAAAACCTGCAGAAACCAAACAAAGAATGCACCACACAGTGAGTACCTCTCTTACATGATCACAGGTGTTCAGTGTGACATCACCTCACCTCACACACACACACACACACGTGTGTGTGTCCAGAATGTTTGGGTCATTTGTGTGAAATAAATTATTGTGTTTAATATCAGTGGATTTGAATAGTCTCTCTTTGTAAGACTTCATCCCGTCGACTTGTCCTGGTTTCCGTTCATATTCAACCTCCTGTGTGTTATTTAATGATGCATTGATTACCACATACACACACTAATTAATGCAGCCATTATCATAATTAATGACCTCATAAGCGTGACCGTTTATGGGCAGTACATCATGGTAGTTGCACCTTTTCTGTCACAGTCGACACAAAAAGCGAAACATTCATCTGCATTTACACACAGAGAGTAAATCTTAAATGTCGCCTCGGGGTGAAGTTTGTCTTGCAGACAGCTGTCGATGGTGATGAATACAGATATAGATATGATTTATTACAGGGCTATTGTATCGGACTGAGACCGTACAGGTGTAACTAATGGACTGCTTTATGCTGTGAGCGTAAAGTAGTGATTAAGAGCCCATGAATGTCTGTATTCAATCAATCAATCAATCCACCGCTTTTCAAACAAATTAAATGCACTTTAAACACTTTGGATGTTAAGAACAGAAAATGTTCTAGGTGTAGAAGTGGGCATCGGTCTCGCTGCGTTGCTTTTGCACACGATACTTAAATTGAATCATCTTGTGTAGCAGTACGACTCGTGATAAAAGCTGGTATTTCATAGCTGATGAAAACACTTTTCGTTCTTTGTGCGTTTGTACGTATTGAGGTTTAAACTGAGGTTTTGATAACTAACAGCAGCTGTTAATGCAGACGCGTTAAAAGCTTCACTCATAACTGATCCAATGAATGACTCGTCCCCTCTTCGTCTCGCTAAGGGACGACGATGACATCAACGACGTGGCCTCCATGGCGGGGGTCAACTTGTCGGAGGAGAGCGCCCGTATCTTAGCGACCAACTCTGAGCTCGTCGGCACGGT
Organism: Cebidichthys violaceus; assembly: GCF_023349555.1. Taxonomy (NCBI): domain Eukaryota; kingdom Metazoa; phylum Chordata; class Actinopteri; order Perciformes; family Stichaeidae; genus Cebidichthys; species Cebidichthys violaceus. Next base: position 1,487,991 of record NW_027176672.1, read on the forward strand.
GACTCGATCCTGCAAGGACGAGAGCTTCGTCCACGCCCCGTTACTCACCCGGAGAGCTCTGGAGATCGGTGAGACTCGCGTTAAAAAAACTCACGTTTCTCATCATCGCGTTTAAAAGGCCCGACTCTGAATACTCAAATCTGCGCTCCTCCTCCTCCTCCTCCTCCTCCTCCTCGCGACAGGGAAGAAGTTTGGCGTCGGCGAGCTCGGCGCCGACGTGATCAACTTCATCTCCCACGCCACGCGGCAGCGGCTACAGAACCTGATGGAGAAAGTGTCTCTGGTGGCGCAGCAGAAAAACACGACCTTCAAGGTGATTATTGATCTAACCTTAGAGCCGGTGAGACTCACGGCCGTACGCTCACACTCACCTTTTCGCATTCCTTCCTTGCAACCTCTTTACTTCCCCGCATCCTTCCTTCAGGAGGACGAGCGGTCCGAGCGGGTCAGCGACGTGCGAGCCCAGCTTAAGTTCTTCGAGCAGCTGGATCAGATGGAGAAGCAGAGGAAGGAGGAGCAGGAGAGGGAGATCCTCCTCAAGGCTGCCAAGGTAACGATATATATATAAACCGGCGTGTGAAAGGATCGCCGACGGGGAGGAGCGAGGAGCGAGGGTGACTTTGGCTCAGTGTCATTAGTGTCCTGATAACGGTCAGATCCGCTAACAACGAGCGAGCGAATGAATAAAACAACGGATTGAATGAATTGAACATATCCGATGTTCAAATATTAAAATGTCCTCTGCCTTACCGCAGTCCCGGTCGCGGCAAGAAGACCCCGAGCAGCTCCGACTTAAGCAGAAGGCCAAAGAGGCAAGTACACGACACGTACACCGCGGGATTCTGCCGTCTTCGTGAAGCATTTCGATGAGTCTGTTGGACTAACCTGTTGTGTGTGTGTGTGTGTGTTTGTGTGTGTGTGTGTGTGTGTGTCTGTGTGTTGTTGCTCCTCGTATTCCAGATGCAGCAGCAGGAGCTGGCTCAGATCAGGCAGAGGGAAGCCAACCTGACGGCGCTGGCGGCAATCGGCCCGAGAAAAAAGCGGAAAATGGACTCTCCCGTTAGGGGAGCCGGTGCAGAGGTGAGGAACATGGAACCAGGGGTTGTGCATCGTTTTTTGAATTATTTCAAATCTGCGAAGAGAAACGGTCTATAAAAGATTAAACCTGTTTCCTGTCTCCCCCCCCCCCCCCCCCTCAGGGCTCGGGGTCGGGCCCCTCTCAGCCCGGCGGCTCCGGCGGAGCGGGCTCCAGACACTTTATGCGACAGCGCATCACCAGAGTCAACCTCAGGGACCTGCTCTTCTGCCTGGAGAACGAAAGGGGGACCGGCCGCTCTCATCTGCTCTATAAAGGCTTCCTCAAATAGCGGCCGCGTTGAAACAACTAGCATTGAGTCGACTCGGACTTCCCTTTTTTCTCTGCCGGTACTTTTATTCCCTTTGATCGCCCGCTGCCGGATTGATGAGACGTCTATCTGAGGGAAGGAGAATTATCTGGAACACCGGAGGAGGAGACGTCTGCTTGTTAAAAGCCTCTTCAAGCACAGGTCTTGTAATTTTTCAGAGGAGCAGATAATTGTATAACTCGGCCCTGTTTTTCGGCGCTCCTCTCAGCCCCCCCCGGGTTTTTTTTTTGCTCTTTAGAGACCGGTTGCACCCGACCACACTTCATTCAGTCGTGCACTGCCTCATGCTGCACACGAGAGACACAACATGTCTTTAACTGAACCGAGCTCCTTCAGAACCCAAAGACCTCGTCGGTGTCACGGTGTAGCAGCACGTCTCTGTGACGTGGTTCCTTTGTTTTCTGAGGATTAACGTGAACGCTCTGTTTATTTAAGTATCCCAACAGAGGTTTTCATTTATCGCATTTCTACGATATTTTACTACACTAAAGCCCGTGGATTGTTTTACAGACTGATCTCGCCTAGCCTTGTCATCTGCTGAGTTGCCTTCTTAACAAATTAAGCCATACGGATTGAGAATGTGTCGATCGGCTTCCGTTTACTTCATCTCTCCAGCGGTTCTCTCCAGGATTAGCGTGTGCGCTTCGGTGGTTCGTTGTGCGCCCGGAAGCAGAACGTGACCGTTTCACAGGTTGCGTGGTGCGTTTGTGAACTCTCGCCACTCTTTATCGTTTTCACCGTGAACGACGCTGACCTTTTTATTCAGATTCTAGCACATTTGCTACAAAGACATATACGTGTGCTTTACATTCCTATCGATCATTTCTGAAGCTCTCTCTCTCTCTCTCTCTCTCTCTCACACTCACACTCACGCACTCTCACTCTCACACACACACACACACACACACACACACACACACACACACACACACACACACACACACACACACACTCTCTCTCTCTCTCTCACTCTCTCTCTCTCTCTCTCTCTCTCTCACACTCTCTCTCACTCACTCACTCACTCACTCTCTCTCTCTCTCTCTCTCTCTCTCTCTCTCACACTCACACTCTCTCACTCACTCACTCACTCACTCTCTCACACTCACTGTCTCTCTCTCACTCTCTATCACACACACACACACACACACACACACACACACACACACACACACACACACACACACACACACACACACTCTCTCTCTCTCTCTCATACTCACACACTCTCACTCACACACACACACACACACACACACACACACACACACACACACACACACACACACACACACTCACTCTCGCTCTCTCTCTTGCTCTTTCTTACTCTCTCTCTTTGTCTTGCTCTCTCTCTCTCTCTCTCTCTCTCTCTCTCTCTCTCTCTCTCTCTCTCTCTCTCTCTCTCTCTCTCTCTCTCTCTCTCACACACACCCACCCCTCTCCTCCCTACAGTTGTCAGTCCTCATTCATGTCTTTGGTGACGATACATCATTGAATTAAACGATCAGCACAGTGACCGGTGACCGTTGTTCTAGATGATCACGTTAAACGTGTTCGTTGACGTAGCAGATCCAAGAAACAGTGAAAGATTTACATCATGAAAACCAATAATGTGGATTTTGAATAATGTCACAGAAAGAGGCTTTGGCGTGGTTTCTCTTCTGCCTTTTTCATCCACTTCTGTAGCGTTCTGTAGTGAGCTTTGACTGAGACGTTCGCTGTGATGGATCTCATTTTGTACCATTTAAAGAAAGAAAGAAATGGATAAAAAGCGTTGAAGCTACTGAACTGAACTGAACTGAACTGAACTGAACTGAACTGAACTGAACTGAAGTGTTGCTCATGTAAAGCATCCCGGCTGTGTAGCTCTAATATTATTGGTTAGACACATTTTCCTAACATTTTTATATTTCTGAATACTGGAGGACCATGTGACTTTGACTCATCACTTTTCTAGGAACATACCCACTTTATATCTTCTTTTTTTTTTAATATATTTTTAGCGCACATACTAATATTGGTCTTTATACCTTTTTGTCATTTTATGAGAGAATGTTTTATATATTTAAGTTTGACAGTAGACGAATGAGACGCGTTTCTGATGCGTTCCTGTACATTTTGCACAGCCACTTGTTTATATGTAAATATCTGAATTTAAAAAAGTTTTTAATTGCTATTTTATAATGGATTGAAAGAGAATGATCTCTATTAAAACAAAACAACAACATATCTTGACTGTCTATTTATGTATTTGTGAGAACAAAACTGTCCATGCAGCAGTAAAATGAAATCCTAAAGAGTTGTAAAGAGAGATGATTATAATCAGTTATAATAGGAGAACAGCATGAAAGCAGTTAAAAGCAGCTCAGTCATAAAGCACAAATAAATGAAGATATTAAAATACTTTTACTGCTCTCTATTGTTTGTCGATGCTCGGTCTGACGCGCTGCAGGGAGCAAAGTGAACAATATTATAACGCAAAACGCTTTGAAGACGTTTCAGAGACGATGTGCTGAAGATGTACTTTCCTAGTTTGAGTGCTGAGTTTTGATTTGCTTTTATTGACGGGTTCCATCTGCTGCTGTTCAATATTTGAATCCAATATTTACTCCACAGGATCTGTCGACTGATACGTCTCACTAACCGGTCACTAACATCGCTTCACGTTGGGTATAAAAATGAATCGTTCCCGTCCTTCTAAACAGTTTAACAGATTTGAAAATATTCCCTTTCTCGTGCTTAAATCATCGTGTCCTTTTGTCTCATGTTCACAGAAATGACTTAGTCTATTCTAGGCAATAAAACAGTAATATTTATGGCTTTGGGGATTGAGTGAATGAAGCTGTTCATCTTACATTATTCACTCGCTGGTGTGACACTTTATGGATATGGGATATTTTAAAGTGATCTACTGCGCGGCTTAAAGGCTGTTTCTGCTCCTTGGCTGAATGGTGTTGATGCAGAGATGCTTGAGTTCTGTGTTCATCACGCTGTGGACGGGCTTTTCCAGGGCTGGAGGTAACAAAACACATTTTTTTTTTTTTTTAAATATTGTCTCCTCATAATCTATTGTACACGTCTATGTTTTTAAGTCCCTTCCAGGGTAAAAACAAAGAGTCCCGTGAGGAAGGAGGATGTAGCTGAGGACCGCTCAACCGACCAATGGAGGTGAGCTCGCCCTCCAGACAGGTGAGTACAACAACAACACTTAGTGTACTACGTAGTGTGTACTGACTGATCAAAGGAGTGTGTGTGTGTGTGTGTGTGTGTGTGTGTGTGTGTGTGTGTGTGTGTGTGTGTGTGTGTGTGTGTGTGTGTGTGTGTGTGTGTGTGTGTGTGTGTATAGCTGCTGTGGTGTTTAACTAATGTTTGACCGCTCTTTAATATTCTGCTGTTGATTCTATAAGACGTGTCGGGTTTGTCCATTTCGTGCCACTTTACACTTCTACTCCTCTACAGTTCAGAGGGACAAAGTGTATGAGTAGTAGTAGTAGTAGTAGTAGTAGTAGTAGTACTTTGCAGATTTGAATTGATGATGCAAATAACTTCTGATGCAAATAACTTCTGATGTTATTATGGATACAGATTTGACTTAATTGATTCTTTGGTGAAATTCACAAGCTAAACATGAACCTCAGCTTCACCAGCTGCAAACACTGAAATACTGAATCAATATGTCTTTGAATAATATAATCTACATTGTTCCGCATAATTAGTGCTTTTACTTTACATGTATTTCAACACCATGCATGCAGGTTTTGTACTACTATTTCTTCACTGTGGTAATAATAATAATAATAATAATTAGGGATGCACCGATCCACGTTTTTCACTTCCGATACCGATACAGATATCTGAGGTTTAGTATCGGCCGATACCGATCTGATACCGATCTAATAGAGAAAAACAGTGCTGAATCGATTTAAAAAACGCAGCCGACGCTACGCGCCCCCAGGTTGTCCATCGCTTTTCTCGTGTTGCTGGCGTTGTCCCTCAGAATCACGTGGATTTTGCTCAACGGAATTTGCCACTTGTCAAATGTTTCCTTCAGGCTAGCTGCTATCGCTTCGCTGGTGTGTGACGCATGAAAGTTTGTTGCATTTAACATTGCACTGTGTGGCACAAAAGTTTCATCCAGCCAGTGTGCTGTTAAACTTAAAAGTGACACAGGGGAAACGTCGGAGCTCCAGATGTCTGTCGTGAAACTTATCGATTTGACATCTTTTATCTCCTTCAATATGTGTTTGCACACTTTACCGTGCAGTTCAGGTAGCGCCGTCTCCGACAAATATTTTCGGCTTACCATGTCGTAGCGTGGTTCCAGGTGGTTAACTAGCAGCCGGAATCCCTTATCCCCGACAACTGAGAACGGCCGCCCGGTTCCAGATGGCTGATCCTTTCGCTCGCTCCATTTTGAAAACAATCTATGCGGCCAGTTCGCTAGCGCATGACGTTACGCAGAGCACAACGCATATAATTGGACTGAATAGATTTGCCTTTATGGATCGGTCACATTGTCACCGATACCCGATCTAGAATTTTTTCCTATATTGGGACCGATACAGATATTGATATCGGATCGGTGCATCTCTAATAATAATAAACTTTATTCATATGTAGCACCTTTCGTACAGGAGGAATAGTTCCAGTCGCAACTACATTTTTTCAGAATTGTTTTAACTTTATGCATCACTGTCAAAAAGATCATCAACGTCTCTTGAAACTGGACTTTTTCAAGAACCTTGAAATCTTTTTGCAGAATATTGTGGCTAAAAAATAAATCTAGAGACTCGTGTCTTAACGGTCAATATCAACTCTCCCGTTTTTACGTAAGATACTGGAAGTTTTTAACCAAATCAGTTCAGGGAAAATCCCAGCTGTGAGCCGTCCGTCACCGAGGTTCTCATATTTAACTTCAGTAAAAATATCTGAGTGCTTTTCCCCTCCACTGCACAGCTGTCCACTGTGTTGTTGTTGTTGTTGTTGTTGTTGTTGTTGTTGTTGTTGTTGTTGTTGTTTGGGGCTTTTTCAAGCAGAAGTCAAAATCTCATTTTGTCGGGACCGTCGACAGCCGAGAAGTATCGCCTGCGATTCATCATCACACTTGGCAGGTCCTCCGGTCGGTGCAGAGAGCAGCTCCGAGCGGCTCCACAGGGGGGCACTGTGGCACCACCCGAGAGCCGAACACACTCGCGTCTGACTGAACGTGCGTCACCTGTCACCGCCGCTCGAATGACCCGGGCGCGCATATATATATATATATATCTTTTATCACCATATGCTAGAACTTGGAAAACACTCGAGTCCCGTCCATTAAAACAAGTTCTCTCTTCTACTGCTTGAGACCGGCTACTGTGTGATTTGTATTTGCTTAATGATATATTTTCAGAGGATCTTATACACAAAACCCCCCCACCCCGCGCGCACACACACACACACACACACACACACACACACACACACACACACACACACACACACACACACACACACACACACACACACACACACACAGATGGACCTCTCCGTTAAGGATCACACCGACGCACTTCCTCCTATTCCTCCAGATTTGGTGGATTTTGAGGCTTAGGAGGTTGTTTGTTCTGCTCCCTCTGCAGACAAGGTGTCTCATGCCTGCATAGTCGCCCAAAACCGTCGTCGTCGTCGTCTTGATATCCAGGCACAGGCAGACTTCTAAGTCTTCTCCAATATGAGTTGTCAGGCTATATTTACTTATGTTACTCTGGGACACCAAACTCAATTCCACTGTCTTGTTTGATTTTGCATAATGAGATGCTGCTGGCTGCTCACAGGATAATGTGGTTTGAGTGACAGCTATGAAGATGAGTGACTATACTTCACACATTTTGATGTATTCCAGAAGTGCAGTTTACTCCAGTCAAAACGTTGCAAAAGAGACTCCCGATAACACTTGCGTTGTCTCGTTTGAATATTTATAAATGAGTTTCATGCCTTTTTTTTTTTTTTTTTTTTTTTTTTTTTGGAAGGACAGCTGAAAGTGAAACTCATTGATTATTATTAATGGCGTGGAGCTTAAACTTGGCTCAACTTTTTTTATTAAATACGAAGCAATCAGTTAAACATGGATTTCTGTGTCGAAGTACTGGACGTGATCTCTTCCTCTTCCTCTTCCTCTTCCTCTTCACGTCCACGGAAGAACCGACCAAAGAGTCTCCAGCCGCGCTAGCAGCTCTTTAAAGCTGCACTCAGGCACGCTTTGCTAGCATGCTCACGGTGACAATGCTAACATGCACGGTGTTTACCAGTTTACCACGTTAGCATTTGCTAATTAGCACCAAACAGAGTAAAGCTGAAGCTAATCAATTTGCAGGCGTAAACAAATTGGACAAATTCAAATTTGGCGCCTCGTGAAAAGTTCAGGGGATTGTCAACGTATGCGCCAAGTTTCGTGACGATCCATTACATTTGCTTAGAGCAAAAGTCACAGTGAGACATCCTCTGGGGACCATGAACGCCATTACCAAAGACAGACAGACAAACAACAGACGGACAAATCTGATATCAGACCAGCGTTGCCATCCTTAGAGCCACTATGGTTAAAAAACATCTCAGAGCTTATTTAACAACTCTGGAAAATAAATACAAATCACATGGGCAAATTATTTGTGCGAATTAGCAAAGCTTTTGCCATCCGACCGCATCATCATCATCATCATCATCACCATCACCATCATCAGCAGAGTTTGGAAGCGATAATGTTTTCACTGCTGTTCTCTCTGCTCAGCGGTGTTTTAACACATTGAGCCCAGATCCTCTGTTAAACTGTCGGTCGTCGACTTTACCGCTGGTGATCAGAACAGAGGGATGAATGTCCCCCCCAAACCGGGCCAGATAAAAAAGCACGAGTTCAAAAAGAAATCATTTCAGGTTCAATGCCGGCGTTCGCATGGGGCCGTGTGAGGTTTTTTGCCTTTACATCCGTCGGCCGCCCTCTTCTTCTGAACTCTGCTCTCGGGGAGATGTTGCAGGTTGAGCCTCGACGGCGCTCTCCAGCTATAGAAGAGGAAGGATTTCATGCCCTGTAAATACATTTTTAAATCCAGCATAGAAGATATCAGAGTAGAAAGTAAACCCTGTACGAAATGTGTTGACCAGGTGACGAGATGCTCTAATACTGTAAAGTTTCACTGTTTTTCTGTTACGGCAGCAGCCAACAGTGACCCCAATTGCAAAATATCTTTCGAGATGCACCTTTTGACATTTTGAAACGGCACAGTGAGCTGGAAGGACTTTTAGAGATTAGAAGGAGTACTACTGCTGCTGTAACACATTTAGTACGTTTAAATACACCAGCTCATCGGACCTGAAGGCAGATAAATATGACCTAAACACATTTCTGTATTTTTTCCATAGAACCGTTTATTGCAAAGGAAGTTTGCCTGCAAGGAATTTGCCGTGGCGGGTGGTGCATAACATTAAACAATCAACACGGTGCAAGAAATAGAAACATATTCAAATATACATTAGAATATAAAATAAAGTGCACAACAAACTGAGTGTGTTTGAATAAAGAAAGGGGAGTGACCGGTAGGATCAGCGGGGGTCCCGGGCTTTGTTGATGAGCTCGACTGCGGACGGGAAGAAACTGTTGATGTGCCGTGAGGTCTTGGTCCTGATGGAGGTCTTGGTCCTGATGGACCTCAGCCTCCTGCCAGATGGAAGGGGCTCAAACAGTTCGTGTCCAGGGTGAGAGGGGTCGGCTACGATCCTTCTCGCTCGCTTCAGGGTCCTTGAAGCGAACAAGTCCTGGAGGGACGGCAGACTGCAGCCGATCACCCTCTCAGTAGAGCGGATGATGCAGTCCTTGGCAGTGGCTGCAGAGTACCAGACGGTGATGGAGGAGCAGAGGATGGACTCAACGATGGCGGTGTAGAAGTGCACCATCGTTGTCTTCGGCAGGTTGAACTTCTTCAGCTGCCTCAGGAGGTACATCCTCTGCTGAGCCTTCTTGGTGATGGAGCTGATGTTCAGTACACTTGAGGTCCTGGGTTGTGATGGAGCCCAGGAAGCGGAAGGACTCCACAGTGATGGGGGTTGTGTTCTTACCTGAAATCCACAACCATCTCCACTGTCTTCAGAGCGTTGAGCTCTAGGTGGTTCAGACCGCACCAGGTCACCAGATGGTCTGTAGGCGGACTCATCCCCACCAGAGATGAGTCCAAAGAGGGTGGTGTCATCTGCAAACTTCAGATAGAATGAATGAATACTAGTTTATTTGTAGCCTTGGTGTGATATTACTTTGGGCAGAATACAAACACCAGCACTAGCTTACAGCAGTAAGAAGTTGCTGTATAAAGAACTGCCTGATGTAAAGAAGAAAGTCTGAAAAACATCTAAAATTGAATTTGGACGTTGATGCGTTGAAAATGAAAAGATAGATGTCAAGATTATACATTATCTCACTGGATCAGAAATGGCTGTTTGATTTCCAAGTTAATAAATCAGGAGGGGAAAAAAAGCCCGTCTTGACATTCTGTAGCTGTCAGATCCGAAAGGTTCAGTTTAGGATTATAATGAGAAACATTTAAGCTTTTAAACTTGCACAGTTTGCTACTTTTCTCTCTCTCTCTCTCTCTCTCTCTCTCTCTCTCTCTTTCTCTCTTTCACTCTCTCTGAATGCAGATAAAAAGTTTATATTTTTAAGTTTTCCTGCAATCTCAACGTGATCTTGGAAAACAGAGAAAGACGTAAAGGTGAAATGAACAAAAAAACAACACAATTATCAGATCTAGTTAATTGCGTTTCTATAACATCATATTTTAACGCTCTAAATTATCTGCAACATGTGTCAATAAGTCACCGATAACTGCATCGATGCACTGCCTAATTCTTCTTCTCTTGACAAAAAAATAACTGTTTATTTTTTTTCCGTACACGCTCGGCTGCAAACAGCTGCTTCTTCCTACAGGTGATCGACTGGTTGGAGTGCTTTTACCGGCTTGTAATTGCTGGACTGACAATTGCGGCAGTGAGTTGGCAGCCGAGCAAGGAGGCAGGCTTCCAAATCACATTATTTCCCCCGAAAGGTCAGGCCGAGCCCGTGTCGTAGAGGAAAACTTCACGGCGTTGAATCAATCCGTCAGAATTCGAATGTTATTGTTAGCGATGAAAGGTTGTCTGAGGGATCGCCGGCATCCCGTGGTGCATCTTCCCTTTTTTTTGCCGAGGCAGGACGTGTGGTTATCCAGTGGTTTCTTCAGCGTGTCCTACGATGGACCTCTGGTCCCAGTCGTTCATAAAGAAAACGACCCCAGCATCATTCCTTGCCGGTCTGTGTTTTCTCCGCGCTTCATATTTTGGATATGGATTTCCATTACTCGGCCCGTTTTCAAAAGCGAAGGGATGGAAGAGAGGAGGGTCCCTCGGGAGAGGGGGGGTGGCTGAGAAGCAACCTCCGCCTGCATCCTCTGCGCATAATTGAACAAATTAGCCACGAGCAGCTGTTACCTGTTAAAATGACCCGCTTTCATTTTATCGCCGCGGACAAGAGGTCTGAAAGCATCTGCATGCTACAGCTGTCAGCCATTCTGATTAGCTCTCTCCGATTCCCGCTTTCAATATATCATGACAAACATAATTACCTCAACATCTCTTTTTATGGATTCTACAAATCGCCAGGCACACAGAGCATGCCAAGTGTCCATAAATTACAGCCACGCTCCACTGCTAGCCAGTCCACTTGGCTGCTTTTGGAGTTTGTCAAAGCACTTTCTTCTTAAGTGGCGATCCTTAACATTCAAGTCCTGGTTGAGTTAGAACTTCTGTTTTGAGGGAAAACAATGGAATTGTGCTCCCGAGTTAATTGGGCTGCATCCGAAATTCCATAGTAATATGCTGTTTTTCAGAATTGTGTGCAATTTTGTTTGTTTGTACGCAATGGTAAAAAAAATGAACACGGCATTTTACCGTAATTGTTATAATACTGCAAAATATATGAATATTGCGATATGTTCATGTTTGCCTCCTGCAGCTGATTTAACAGACATTTATTTCATTGATTGCCACTTTTAAGAGAAAGGTCTTTAATGAAAGCCTTAAAAAAAAAAAAAAAGAACCAAGATGAGCGAGTGTAATTATCGTAGAAGTAAGCGGACGTCGTGGCTTCACCTCGCAGCCTCCCCTGCATGCTCTCATCGTTGGTTCACCCCCCCGCGACCACGCAGAGCATGAGCAAGAACCCCCCCGGCTGTGACATCGCTGTTCCCACCAATCAAGCGGAGTGAGTTCAAGAATGAAACCCGTGGGCAATAATGGTCATTTATAAAGTTTAAGCCGTCTGCGGTGGACGTTAAGTGGCTGTAAAAGTATAGCTGTACAGGTTAATTGCCTTAAAGTAGCGAGCAGAGCTGACCTGGTGAGGGATTTTAAACACAAGTGTCCCCTGAAGGTGGAATTTCCACACTCCATTATCCGAAAGAATAGGAAAAGAAAGGAAGTAAAGAGCTTTCAAGTCGTTTGTTCAGGTCGTAGACCTCCTGAAGGTCTGATTAAATAGTTCATATTTAAAGCATTATACAGGATGTGTCATCCAGGAGAAAAGAGAATAACAAGACTTTGAGCTGCTCTCGTTTATACTTTGTGTTATCGATGTATCATTGTGTCACGTGAAAACTACCACTAAACTCTTTCCCTCTGGAATTTACCTTCTTCTCTGGAAATGTAAAATGAAAAAGATGATGAATGGTAGAACTTTTATTCAAAACGCTTTAAGCTTTGCCCGTCATTCACCTATTCACACACACACACACACACACACACACACACACACACAAGCACAGTTGAGTTTTTGGGGACATTATATTGACTTACATTCATTTCCTGGATACTTACCCTAACCATAACCGCCACCAGTCTAACCCTAATCCTAACCTTCAACCAAGTCTAATGATTTACGTTATTGAGGACATTTTTATTCTGAAAAAAAAGAAGAAGACGAGTCACCACAACTTGACTTAATGAAAGCAGATTAATGTCCCCACAAGACCGGTAAAACACTCACACACACACACTCACACACTCGCACATCAATGACAGAAAGCTGCCAGCTATCTGGTGAGGAAATACATTTTCACACCATGAAAGGATTACCTGAGAAAAAAAGAAAGCTTTTAAACAGCAGATGTCCAAATGGAGGATCTCCCTCCCTCTCTCTCTCTCTCTCTCTCTCTCTCTCTCTCTCTCTCTCTCTCTCTCTCTCTCTCTCTCTCTCTCTCTCTGGTGAATGCAGAGTGAGTCCATCATCACCTATATTCTTTATTAAATCTGTATCGTAGCTACAGCTTCTCTCGTAGTTTACTAAAGACATCATGTAGACAAACAGAACTCGCCCCTCACCCTGCTGGAGTCTTTCTACGGCTGTAAAGAGACACAAACGTGAAATTTACCGTCTCCGTTCCTCCCAGGAGCAGAGCAGCACCAGACAGTAATTGATTTGTAATTTAAAACCTTTATTATAGCTGCGTGTGTATGTTTTTAATGTTCACTTATCATTTAAACTAATGCTTACTGTTTCCTTGGGAGCTAGGGAAATTCAGCAATAAATGAGGGACATCTTTTAAAAAGATCAGGCGGAGTAGTGGAGCACATTATTCATTACAGCTCATGTTGGAGGCATCTCGGCTCGTCCTGTCCTTGATTACGTGGCGCAGTGCACCAATCAACGGCTGACCTTTTCACCGCCGTAAACACGACGGGGGTGTGATCTGTACATCTCCAGCCGTCGGGGGAGAAGCGGAGAGGATCGGTTATCTGCAAGATTGCCTTGGTTTTGTGCAGAATGTTAGATTTGGAATAGATATTCTTTTGGACGAAACGCTGCTGGGAACTTCCAGTCCTCGAAGGCTGCAGCGATTGTTCAAACCATCATGAAATTTTGTTAAAAGGAGCTCAGAAGTAACATAAAGCAAGCCAAAGGAAGATAGAGACTCAATTAGTTAAGTCCCCCGTATGGGAGACTGTAAACTCTCGAGACCCTATCTGGTGTGGAAATGAAGAAAATGGAAGATTTGGAACCGAGCACGAGAGCACAAAGGGGATTTGAATGTGAGACATTTCACACCCAGCAAAACAATAAGAACTTTTTTTTTTCTTTTATTTCCTGGCGAGGGTTTTTCTCAGCCTGCCTATTCTACTTCTCCAACTCCCACTACTGTTACTTCAGATTAATATTTTACTCATGGAAGCAAAGTGTTTATCGTCCCTCTTAAGATCTCATACATCAAAACCTGTCGGTCCGCTTCTTGGAGAACGTTTAACCGGGGGAACGAATCGGATGTACATTGCTTATTTCTGACGAAGAGATGCTTGTTAAATAATGTTCTCGATGAAATGAGAGTTCTGTGTCTGTTTCTCTACATGAAAGCGCTCGTAGAAGCAGAGAGGCATGTCAAAGCGACGCCTAATGCGGCAGCTTCTTCAGGGCCAATCATCTCCAAGCTCTGCGTAGGTAAAGTACCGGCAGATGGTCGGCTCACGTTGACTGTGTGTGTGTGTGTGTGTGTGTGTGTGTGTGTGTGTGTGTGTGTGTGTGTGTGCAGCCTATGCGAGTGATAGATAGCTACTCCGTGAATAGCTGTGGAGCGTAATATGATTTGGACGTAAGAATGGAATCTAAATCGGATTTCAGGCGGTACTATGGGCCCAGAGCTTCACTCCTTTATCTCTGTCCCTCGCCGGCCGTAATGTGGTCAGCTGCAGCCGAGCTCTCCGGGGTGTGGTCTCTCTGACCCGGGAGGAAACATTATCGCTTCCAATCTCAGCTTTTGGACGGCCTTTTTTTTTTTTATGCCTCTTTTTGAAATGGCTCTCATCACATCGTGATGCTCCTCCATACCTGCCGCTGCCGCCGCCGTCCAGACTGCGGTTCCTTTAAGAAGGCGCTGTGAGAACCAAATGGCTTTCTGTTGATGGGTGGAAAAGGCCGGCGTGAACCTTCAGGACGGTGGTTTTGTGGTTCTCTTGACCGTTTGAACCCTCCTCTCGTATCTCACGGGGGGCACTTCTTCCCCCCAACGGTGCCGTTTACTCTCTGGAAGGATTAGATGAGGAGTTCACCGCGGGGGCATCAGGCAATCTGCATACAATAGCCCACCGCGGCCGTGGATAAATCCACATTGATGTAAGACAATAAAGCCAATGCGGTACAGCTATTTGTTTATTCTCATTACGCGGAGCGCCGCACTTTGGATCATTCCGAGTATAAATGCATTACTTAGGAGAGGACTCGGAACACAGGCCATCTCTTTTTCACTCTGTGTGCGCTAAGGCTGGGTCCAGAGGCGGTCCGGCAGTCCACTAAAGCAGCCATTAGATGGATATCCAATCGGACCTGGGCCATTCCCTCCTCCCCACATCCTCCGGCCATCAGAGAGGAAATGAAAGTCACTGATGGAGAATGGGAGGAAATGGTATAGATAGATGGATGATGGTCTAACTGTGTCTACAGAGCTCCCTCAGGGAAGATATACAGTATATATATATATATATATATATATATATATATATATACCTGGCTATATGCTAACGTCGTCGAACAAATATCAGAAAAAGTACACTCCCCGAATTACAGTTTCTAATCTTAGATAAAATGTAATTTATATTGTAAGCAAATGTAAAAACATCTGGAACATCTGTTTGATGTACATCATCAGCTGTGATATTGAGACAGAGTCTCCTCTTCTGACCGTCTAGAAGTTCTAAATGGTTCATGACTCTTGATTGATTCAGATTCTCTCTTTCCTGTCGTGGTGTTTATCTCTAACGTAACCAAAGCCTCGAGTGATGAATATAAGGTAAAGGAGGATTCTACGTCTGCTGATTCTCGTTCGTAGCGACATCTATTAGATCTTCTCTCCACAATGGCTACAAAGTGAAACCTTTGATCCAGTTGATTCTAGTTCATCTGACACGTATATGAGGGAGATCAGTAATCCAAATAAACGTTGACTGCCTTCCTAAGCAGCAGTGTTTTAGTATACAGCTTCTGTTTTTTCCTTTCCTCACTTATACATAAGGTACATTTCGCCTCTACTGCTTCTTCCTCTCAGTAGGATCTTCTCCCATCATTGCAGATATCATTACAGCACAGTTAAACCTATAAAACAAGATGATTACATTTCAGAGCCTCTTGCTTTATGAATGTTTGTCTAGTGATGAGATTTGTTTTTTCTTGGAATGTCATAAGCGAGATGAGATCGTTTTGAGGTGTTTCAAGCTGTTTTATCGGATAGAAAAAGAATAATGTGTTCGTATAGAACACAGATTCATAATTAGAATATGCATATTGTTATTTTTCTTAAAAAAAAAAAATGAAGTGAGTGGAGGTTAGGGTTGCAAAGGGGTGGAAAGTTTTCCGGTATATTTCTGGAAACTTTCCAAGGGAAGTTAAGCTTGGGAATTTTGGAAATTTTGACAATTTTTTATTTTTTTTTTGCAAAAGTTTTTTTGCCGTTCCCGTTAATTCCCATGGAAAGTTTCCAGTTTTGAATATTCCCGGAATTTTGCAACCCTAGTGGAGATATAGAGGAGTCACTCTGTGTGCGCTGTTATCTAAGCTTTGGTTTCTGATGAATCTCTTTATAATAATTTGAAATGGAATGTTATGTAATGGTCATCCACAGGCACAACGACGAGAGAAAATGTAAAGCCAGTTGGTGAATTAGATGAGTCTGTGAAGTTTGAGGTTTTGTTTTATATTTTGCGAAATACGCAGGCGGGCAAATTTGCCGAATCTGTCTGTGTACACTTGTTGTATTCTAAGAACACAAAGTAATACGCATTCTCCTCTCAGGGGTGAATCAATTTTTCCCAGTATTTTCAGTGGCTGTTTGTAGAACATGTGAATGAATTCAGAGAACCTTCCGCAGCATAGTCTTTTAAAAAATGGAAAATTTGATTCGGGCTTTTATGGTTTTGTTGATGCTGCCCCGTTCATTCAGCAGACATAAAAGGAGCTTTTACAGAATGCAGTTACTGGTGATGTCAGTGACACAAACGTCACGGGACGCTCGGGTCAAGTGCACAAAGGGAGAAAAAACAGCACTTAATCTCCCCCACTCTGGCATGATATGACGACGTCACCTCGTCTACACGGTTCCATTTGTGCTCGTTTATGCGTTCGTTTTGTCTGGGTCTGCCTTATTCAAGTTTGAGCACCGTAGCCAAAATGAAATCCCACCAGACGATGATGCTTTGTGTGTTTAAATATAGAGATCCAGGCTTCTGTCTGTCAAGTTCAAGAGATAAGCTGTTCTTCTGTCACTGTAGTTTTTACAAGTGAAAGGAATAGTTTGACTTTTTTGGGGAAATATGCTTTTTCTTTTTCTTAGATGAGAAGATTGATGCCACTCTTATATGTCTCCTCTCCACTGTGAGCATGAAGATACAGGCAGGAGTCAGTTAGCTCAGATTAACACAAAGAGAAGGGGAAACAGCTAGAGAGGCTCCTCCGAAGAGACCAAAATCAACGTGTATAAATAGCCGACACAGGGTCAAAATGAAGCATGGGGCGACACCAATAAACACGTGACTGTTAGCTGAATTAATCTGTCTTGACTTGTCCGGTCAACCTTGGAGTCTGGCTGGTGGGAGGGCAGGAGCAGCTTTCATGTTATCCTTGCTTTTCTTGTAGTTTTGAGGAGACAGATTTCGAGTGTGAGCGGCGTGTAACAGCACGGCTCATTCCGTCTGCACGGCATTGACGTGCTCTGACGGGTCAATCGATGGGGAGGGGATGTGGTCCGCTGTCGGTTCATCGACCTGCTGTACTAAAAGAGAACAAGTAGGGTCATCTCTTCCTGCTCCTCAGACCGCCTCAGACTGCGTCACACCGCCTCAGACCGCCTCAGACAGCCTCAGACTGCATGAGACCGCCTCAGACTGCATCAGACCGCCTCAGACCGCCTCAGACTGCCTTAGACTGCATCAGACCGCCTCAGACTGTCTCAGACTGCCTTAGACTGCATCAGACCGCCTCAGACTGCATGAGACTGCCTCAGACCGCCTCAGACTGCCTTAGACTGCATCAGACCGCCTCAGACTGCCTCACACCGCCTCAGACCGCCTCAGACTGCCTTAGACTGCATCAGACCGCCTCAGACCGCCTCAGACTGCCTGTGCCGATTACAAACTGAGGTTCTGCTTTCAGGTTTCTCCTGTTTTTACGGTGACCATCGCTATATTAAGATTCCAAACGGAGCTGAAATGTCAATAAAGAAGCTTTACTGTCGACGAGCAGTTGTCCTGTGTGATGGTTCACTTCAAGGTGCAGCGTACTGTCAAAGGATCGTACTGTTCATGTTATCTTGTTATGCATTTTATTCTATCTTGTTGCAAACATTACGTTATCATTGCCTAGGAACTGTTTCCAGATTTTTGCAGGTTAAGTACCCTACAACAGTGAAATTGCCGTTTTGAAGAATTGTAATAATTTGATTGTTTAAACCAAAGTGCTTAAAACAATAGAATGACTCCTCCGTTAACTGTTTACTTATTGTCTGTGTGTTCATATATATATTTGTATCACAGTTTCAAACACAAGTTTTCTAAGTGCGCCCAAATGTATTTCCTGTTGAAGTAGATGCAGTTTCTTAGCAACGCAGAGCCAATACAACTTATTAAAAATGTTATATATATATATATATATATATATACTTCACTTAGGTGTGAACAAGTATTTCTTTTCTTGTGCAGCAACAAACACGGCTCAGAGAAAGTTAACCAAACAAGCAAAAGGAACATATTTGCTATAGGAAATGGACAAAATCCTAATATGTGGTTGTATACATGGTATAGTATATCATAAAAATATCATGTTCATAAAAAGTCATAAAAATGTCATAGTATAGTATGCCTTAAACAATGCATGATGTATTATGCCATTACAAATCTGCATATAGGATATCATAAAAAAGTACTTTAATGGTTGCCTAAAAATATCAAAAATGTCATACTAAAGCATTGTAAAGTGTATCATAAAAAGGTATAGTCGAATATGACATAGTATAGTATGTCATAGAAAAAAAACAATCATAATATTCTATGTAATAAACCAGCTATGGTGTGGTATGTCGTAAAATATCCCATAAAAATGTCATAGAAAGCTCATAAAAACGTCATATTGTAGTCAAGTTATGTAAGTCATAAACCCAAGTTTTAGTATAGTTTCCCATGAAAATGTCATTTAACAAAGTATAGTATACTCTGTCATAACAATGTTATTTTGTGTGCGCAAAATAGCATTCATAAAATGGCTACAAAAGAAGCTGCTGTCCATCAGTCTTCCTTTTTAATTGTCACATTTCAACACAAACATTTTCTAAAAGAATTAAACTACACATTGACTTTTGTTTACATCTTACACACTTTATTCAAATTCTGACATTTAGTTTACAAATTTGGGTACACTCAAGTTGGTTAGCATTTTATTACACGGTTCTTTAAAATGCAGGGAACACCTACTGCCTTTGATGTTCCTGAGCTCCTCCGGCAGAAGGCCTGAGGCCTGAGACGTGATCAGGTTTAATGAAGGTCTGGGCCCTGGTCTTCAGCCATGAGGTGGTGACACAGCAGACATCTCCAGGTGCCATTTGGGTGCCCTCGGGCGGCCAAAAAAACAATACATTTCAATTTTTTTTTATTGTTTATGGTCTTTTATTAAAGATCTTTTCAATAATTATAGATTCATTATTCTCATCCGAAAATCCAGGACGCCTCATGGTCTATGATTGAGCTCAAGCTGCTAAGTGTAGACCAGCTTTTACTCCAATGATGTCACTGATGTAAAGCCGTGACTCCTCCCCTTTTAGTCCTCACTGGGAGAGAGCCGGGGGACTTGAATTCTTTCTTTGTGGATCATTTCTTATGATGGGTTGTATGTATGGGTGTTTTGAAGTGTGTTTGATGTGTTATATTGTTGGTCGTTTGATGTGTAGGGCTTGTACTTGTCTGTATATTGCCCTCCTGTGTGGTTATGCTGGTTAGGTTGTAGTTTTTTTTATTGCTTTATGTGACTTCTTTTGAGTTTGTGCACACATTTTCCTAACAGCTACTTCTAGTTTATTATGTTAATTTGGGATTTATTCACTTTGTCATTTGTTGTAAAATTGTGCAAAATTATTAAGGCAATGGTTTGTCCATTTGCCTTTTTTGGTTGGTCACTGGAAAGCCATAAACATGTCATTATAAGAAGCATAGTATAGTATATGATACAAGATTCATAGTATAGAATATGATAAAAGATTCACAGTATATTATATGATAAAAGATTCATAGTATAGTACAGGGGTATTCAATTAAATATTCCAAAAGGTCCAGATTGAGAAAATCTCGTGCAAAGGTCCGGAACATTACAATAATATCTTGCGCTATTTAGTGCCATGTATGTATATATATATATATATGTATATATATATATATATATTATATATGTATATATATATATATATATATATATATATTCAAGAAGTCATGCTATACTATGACTTTTTTTGACATGCTATACTATGACTTTTTTCAACATACTGTGTTTTGACTTTTTTCAACATGTTGTACTATGACTTTTTCGACATGTTATACTATGACTTTTTTATACATGCTATACTATGACTTTTTTCGACATGCTATACTATGACTTTTTTCGACTAACTATAGTCTGACTTTTTTTCGACTAACTATAGTATGACTTTTTTCGACATGCTATACTATGACTTTTTTCGACATGCTATACTATGACTTTTTTTCGACTAACTATAGTCTGACTTTTTTTCGACTAACTATAGTCTGACTTTTTTTCGACTAACTATAGTATGACTTTTTTCGACATGTTATACTATGACTTTTTTCGACATGCTATACTATGACTTTTTTCGACATGCTATACTATGACTTTTTTCAACATACTGTGTTTTGACTTTTTTTGACATGCTATGCTATGACTTTTTTCAACATGTTATACTATGACTTTTTTCGACATGTTATACTATGACTTTTTTCGACATGCTATACTATGACTTTTTTCGACATGCTATACTATGACTTTTTTCGACATGTTATACTATGACTTTTTTCGACATGCTATACTATGACTTTTTTCGACATGCTATACTATGACATTTTTCGACACGCTATACTATGACTTTTTCGACATACCGTATTTTCCGCACTATAAGGCGCACCGGATTATAAGGCGCACCTTCAATGAATGGCCTATTTTCGAACTGTTTTTATAGGGCGCACCGGATTATAAGGCGCATAGAATAGAAGCTACTACAGTCAAACGTTTGACTGGGGTTGCGTTATGCATCCACTAGATGGAGCTGTGCTAAAGGGAATGTCAACAAAACAGTACCGGTGTTTACCGCTATTACTTCGGCGACGCCCCTGACTACGGTAGCCGTAATGCTGCAAGCGGTGCGGCTTTGTAGTTTACCAGCCGTACTGAAACATTTTGACAGAGCGCCGTGTACAACCAGTATGGATCAACCAATTAACCAATTGATCCATATATAAGGCGCTCCGGATTACAAGGCGCACTGTCGTTTTTTGAGAAAATGAAAGGCTTTTAAGTGCGCCTTATAGTGCGGAAAATACGGTACTATACTATGACTTTTTTTCGACATACTACAGTTTGACTTTTTTTAAATGCTATACTATGACTTTTTTCAACATACTATACGATGACATTTTCAACATGCTATATTATGACTTTTTTCGACATGTTATACTATGACTTTTTTCGACATGCTATACTGTGACTTTTTTCGACATGCTATACTGTGACTTTTTTCGACATGTTATACTATGACATTTTTCAACATGTTATACTATGACTTTTTTCAACATGTTATACTATGACTTTTTTCGACATGCAATACTATGATTTTTTTCGACATGCTATACTATGACTTTTTCGACATGCTATACTGTGACTTTTTTCGACGTGTTATACTGTGACTTTTTTCGACATGTTATCCTGTGACTTTTTTCGACATACTATACTGTGATTTTTTTCGACGTGTTATACTGTGACTTTTTTCGACATACTATACTGTGACTTTTTTCAACATGCTGTACTGTGACTTTTTTCAACATGCTATACTGTGACTTTTTTCGACATGTTATAATATGACTTTTTTCAACATGCTATACTATGACTTTTTCCAACATGCTATACTATGACTTTTTTTGACATGCTATATTATGACTTTTTCGACATACTATACTATGACTTTTTTCGACATGTTATGCTATGATTTTTTTCGACGTGTTATACTGTGACTTTTTTAGACATGCTATACTGTGACTTTTTTCAACGTGTTATACTGTGACTTTTTTAGACATGCTATACTGTGACTTTTTTTGACGTGTTATACTGTGACTTTTTTCGACATACTATACTGTGATTTTTTTCGACGTGTTATACTGTGACTTTTTTTGACATACTATACTGTGACTTTATTCGACATGCTATACTATGACTTTTTTCGACATGCTATACTATGACTTTTTTCGACATGCTATACTATGACTTTTTTCAACAAGCTATACTATGACTTTTTTCGACATGTTATACTATGACTTTTTTCAACATGTTATACTATGACTTTTTTCAACATGTTATACTATGACTTTTTTCGACATACTATACTATGACTTTTTTTGACATGCTATACTATGATTTTTTCAACATGTTATACTATGACTTTTTTAGACATGCTATACTATGACTTTTTTTGACATGTTATACTATGACATTTTTCAACATGTTATACTATGACTTTTTTCGACATGTTATACTATGACTTTTTTCGACATGTTATACTATGACTTTTTTCGACATGCAATACTATGATTTTTTTCGACATACTATACTATGACTTTTTTTGACATGCTATACTATGATTTTTTCAACATGTTATACTATGACTTTTTTAGACATGCTATACTATGACTTTTTTCGACATACTATACTATGACTTTTTTTGACATGCTATACTATGATTTTTTCAACATGTTATACTGTGACTTTTTTCGACATACTATACTGTGACTTTTTTCGACATGCTGTACTGTGACTTTTTTCAACATGTTATACTATGACTTTTTTTGACATGCTATATTATGACTTTTTTCGACATGTTATAATATGACTTTTTTCAACATGCTATACTATGACTTTTTCCAACATGCTATACTATGACATTTTTCAACATGTTATACTATGACTTTTTTCAACATGCTATAATATGACTTTTTTCAACATGCTATACTATGACTTTTTTCAACATGCTATAATATGACTTTTTTCAACATGCTATACTATGACTTTTTTTGACATGCTATATGATGACTTTTTTTGACATACTATACTATGACTTTTTCGACATACTATACTATGACGATTTTCAACATGTTAAGCTATGACTTTTTTTAAATGCTATACTATGACTTTTTTCAACATACTATACGATGACATTTTCAACATGCTATATTATGACTTTTTTCGACATGTTATACTATGACTTTTTTCGACATGCTATACTGTGACTTTTTTCGACATGCTATACTGTGACTTTTTTCGACATGTTATACTATGACATTTTTCAACATGTTATACTATGACTTTTTTCAACATGTTATACTATGACTTTTTTCGACGTGTTATACTGTGACTTTTTTCGACATGCTATACTGTGACTTTTTTCGACGTGTTATACTGTGACTTTTTTCGACATGTTATCCTGTGACTTTTTTCGACATACTATACTGTGATTTTTTTCGACGTGTTATACTGTGACTTTTTTCGACATACTATACTGTGACTTTTTTCAACATGCTGTACTGTGACTTTTTTCAACATGCTATACTGTGACTTTTTCCAACATGTTATGCTATGATTTTTTTCGACGTGTTATACTGTGACTTTTTTAGACATGCTATACTGTGACTTTTTTCAACGTGTTATACTGTGACTTTTTTAGACATGCTATACTGTGACTTTTTTTGACGTGTTATACTGTGACTTTTTCCGACATACTATACTATGACTTTTTTCGACATGTTATGCTATGATTTTTTTCGACGTGTTATACTGTGACTTTTTTAGACATGCTATACTGTGACTTTTTTCAACGTGTTATACTGTGACTTTTTTAGACATGCTATACTGTGACTTTTTTTGACGTGTTATACTGTGACTTTTTTCGACATACTATACTGTGATTTTTTTCGACGTGTTATACTGTGACTTTTTTTGACATACTATACTGTGACTTTATTCGACATGCTATACTATGACTTTTTTCGACATGCTATACTATGACTTTTTTCGACATGCTATACTATGACTTTTTTCAACAAGCTATACTATGACTTTTTTCGACATGTTATACTATGACTTTTTTCAACATGTTATACTATGACTTTTTTCAACATGTTATACTATGACTTTTTTCGACATAGTATACTATGACTTTTTTTGACATGCTATACTATGATTTTTTCAACATGTTATACTATGACTTTTTTAGACATGCTATACTATGACTTTTTTTGACATACTATACTATGACTTTTTTTGACATGCTATACTATGATTTTTTCAACATGTTATACTATGACTTTTTTAGACATGCTATACTGTGACTTTTTTCGACATGTTATCCTGTGACTTTTTTCGACATACTATACTGTGATTTTTTTCGACGTGTTATACTGTGACTTTTTTCGACATACTATACTGTGACTTTTTTCGACATGCTGTACTGTGACTTTTTTCAACATGTTATACTATGACTTTTTTTGACATGCTATATTATGACTTTTTTCGACATGTTATAATATGACTTTTTTCAACATGCTATACTATGACTTTTTTCAACATGCTATACTATGACTTTTTTTGACATGCTATATTATGACTTTTTTTGACATACTATACTATGACTTTTTCGACATACTATACTATGACTTTTTTCGACATGTTATGCTATGATTTTTTTCGACATGTTATACTGTGACTTTTTTAGACATGCTATACTGTGACTTTTTTCGACGTCTTATACTGTGACTTTTTTAGACATGCTATACTGTGACTTTTTTCGACATGTTATCCTGTGACTTTTTTCGACATACTATACTGTGACTTTTTTTGACATGCTATACTATGATTTTTTCAACATGTTATACTATGACTTTTTTCGACATACTATACTATGACTTTTTTTGACATGCTATACTATGATTTTTTCAACGTGTTATACTATGACTTTTTTAGACATGCTATACTATGACTTTTTTTGACATGTTATACTATGACATTTTTCAACATGTTATACTATGACTTTTTTCGACATGTTATACTATGACTTTTTTCGACATGTTATACTATGACTTTTTTCGACATGCAATACTATGATTTTTTTCGACATACTATACTATGACTTTTTTTGACATGCTATACTATGATTTTTTCAACATGTTATACTATGACTTTTTTAGACATGCTATACTATGACTTTTTTCGACATACTATACTATGACTTTTTTTGACATGCTATACTATGATTTTTTCAACATGTTATACTATGGCTTTTTTAGACATGCTATACTGTGACTTTTTTCGACATGTTATCCTGTGACTTTTTTCGACATACTATACTGTGATTTTTTTCGACGTGTTATACTGTGACTTTTTTCGACATACTATACTGTGACTTTTTTCGACATGCTGTACTGTGACTTTTTTCAACATGTTATACTATGACTTTTTTTGACATGCTATATTATGACTTTTTTCGACATGTTATAATATGACTTTTTTCAACATGCTATACTATGACTTTTTCCAACATGCTATACTATGACATTTTTCAACATGTTATACTATGACTTTTTTCAACATGCTATAATATGACTTTTTTCAACATGCTATACTATGACTTTTTTCAACATGCTATACTATGACTTTTTTTGACATGCTATATGATGACTTTTTTTGACATACTATACTATGACTTTTTCGACATACTATACTATGACGATTTTCAACATGTTAAGCTATGACTTTTTTTAAATGTTATACTATGACTTTTTTCGACATGTTATACTACGACATTTTTCAACATGTTATACTGACTTTTTTCGACATGTCATACTATGACTTTTTTCGACATACTATACGATGACTTTTTTCGACATGCTATACTATGACTTTTTTCGACATGCTATACTATGACTTTTTTCGACATGCTATATTATGACTTTTTTCGACATGTTATACTACGACATTTTTCAACATGTTATACTGACTTTTTTCGACATGTCATACTATGACTTTTTTCGACATACTATACTATGACTTTTTTCGACATGCTATACTATGACTTTTTTTGACATGCTATACTATGACTTTATTTGACATGCTATACTATGATTTTTTCAACATGTTATACTTTGACTTTTTCGACATACTACACTTGACTTTTTTTGACATGCTATACTATGACTTTTTTCGACATGCTATACTATGACTTTTTTCGACATCCTATACGATGACATTTTCGACATACTATACTATGATTTATCTTCCACCATACTACAGCATCACTGTTTATGACTTTTTTGACATACTATTGTATGAGTTTTTTGAGTTTTCTTGATTTTAATAATATCAGATTTAGCTCATCAGGTAGAGGCTGAGTCATTTGAATGAAGAACATGTTTAAGTGTACTGGGTTTAAAACCAGCTGACAACTTCTTTTACAAGGTTTTTGACAAACTACACTAAGACTTTGTGTGACCTTTTTCAACATACTGTGTTTTGACTTTTTTGACATACACTTGACTTTTTTCGACATGCTATACTATGATTTTTTTCGACATGCTATACTATGACATTTTTTGACATGTTATACTATGACTTTTTTTGACATGTTATACTATGACATTTTTTGACATGTTATACTATGACTTTTTTCGACATGTTATACTATGACATTTTTTGACATGTTATACTATGACTTTTTTCGACATGTTATACTATGACATTTTTCAACATGTTATACTATGACTTTTTTCGACATGTTATACTACGACTTTTTTCAACATGTTATACTGACTTTTTTCGACATGTCATACTATGACTTTTTTCGACATACTATACTATGACTTTTTTCGACATGCTATACTATGACTTTTTTCGACATGCTATACTATGATTTTTTCAACATGTTATACTTTGACTTTTTCGACATGCTATACTATGACTTTTTTCGACATGCTATACTATGACTTTTTTTGACATGCTATACTATGATTTTTTCAACATGTTATACTTTGACTTTTTCGACATACTATACTATGACTTTTTTCGACATGCTATTCTATGACTTTTTTCGACATGCTATACTATGACTTTTTTCGACATGCTAAACAATGACTTTTTTCGACATACTATAGTATGACATTTACGACATACTATACTATAATTTATTTTCCATCATACGACAGCATCACTTTTTATGACTCTTTTCACATACTATTGTATGAGTTTCTTGAGTTTTCTTGAGTTTGCTAACATCAGATTTAGCTCATCAGGTAGAGGCTGTGTCATTTGACCAAGGAATAAGTTTAAGTGTCCCGGGTTCAAAACCAGCTGACAACCTCTTTCTTCATTCACAAGGTTTTTGACAAACTACACTAAGACTTTGTGTGACTTTTTTCAACACACTGTGTTTTGACTTTTTTGACATACTACACTTGACTTTTTTTGACATGCTATACTATGACTTTTTTCGACATGCTATACTATGACTTTTTTCGACATGTTATACTATGACTTTTTTCGACATTCTATACTATGACTTTTTTTGACATGCTATACTATGACTTTTTTCGACATGCTATATTATGACTTTTTTCGACATGTTATACTACGACATTTTTCAACATGTTATACTGACTTTTTTCGACATGTCATACTATGACTTTTTTTGACATACTATACTATGACTTTTTTCGACATGCTATACTATGACTTTTTTTGACATGCTATACTATGATTTTTTCAACATGTTATACTTTGACTTTTTCGACATTCTACACTTGACTTTTTTCGACATGCTATACTATGACTTTTTTCGACATGCTATACTATGACTTTTTTCGACATGTTATACTATGACTTTTTTCGACATCCTATACGATGACATTTTCGACATACTATACTATGATTTATCTTCCACCATACTACAGCATCACTGTTTATGACTTTTTTGACATACTATTGTATGAGTTTCTTGAGTTTTCTTAATTTTAATAATATCAGATTTAGCTCATCAGGTAGAGGCTGTGTCATTTGACCGAAGAACATGTTTAAGTGTACTGGGTTCAAAACCAGCTTACAACCTCTTTCTTAATTCACGAGGTTTTTGACAAACTACACTAAGACTTTGTGAGACTTTTTTCAACATACTGTGTTTTGATTTTTTCGACATACTATACTATGACATTTACGACATACTATACTATAATTTATTTTCCACCATACTACAGCATCACTTTTTATGACTTTTGACATACTATTGTATGAGTTTTTTGAGTTTTCTTTAGCTTAATAATACCAGATTTAGCTCATCAAGTAGAGACTGTGTCATTTGAACAAAGAACATGTTTAAGCATACTGAGTTCAAAACCAGCTGACAACTTCTTTCACAAGGTTTTTGACAAACTACACTAAGACTTTGTGTGACCTTTTTCAACATACTGTGTTTTGACTTTTTTGACATACTAAATTTGACTTTTTTCGACATGCTATACTATGACTTTTTTCGACATGCTATACTATGACTTTTTTCGACAGTATGTTGAAAAAAGTCATAGTATAACATGTTGAAAAAAATCATAGTATAGCATGTTGAAAAAAGTCATAGTATAGCATGTCGAAAAAAGTCATAGTATAGCATGTTGAAAAAAGTCATAGTATAGCGTGTCGAAAAAAGTCATAGTATAACATGTCGAAAAAAGTCATAGTATAGCGTGTCGAAAAAAGTCATAGTATAGCGTGTCGAAAAAAGTCATAGTATAGCGTGTCGAAAAAAGTCATAGTATAGCGTGTCGAAAAAAGTCATAGTATAGCATGTTGAAAAAAGTCATAGTATAACATGTCGAAAAAAGTCAAAACACAGTATGTTGAAAAAAGTCATAGTATAGCATGTCGAAAAAAGTCATAGTATAGCATGTCGAAAAAAGTCATAGTATAACATGTTGAAAAAATCATAGTATAGCATGTCAAAAAAAGTCAGTATAGTATGTCGAAAAAAGTCATAGTATAGCATGTCGAAAAAAGTCATAGTATAGCATGTTGAAAAAAGTCATAGTATAGTATGTCAAAAAAAGTCATAGTATAGTATGTCGAAAAAAGTCATAGTATAACGTATTGAAAAAGTCATAGTATAACATGTTGAAAAAAGTCATAGTATAGCATGTTGAAAAAAGTCATAGTATAACATGTCGAAAAAAGTCATAGTATAACATGTCAAAAAAAGTCATAGTATAACATGTCGAAAAAAGTCAAAACACAGTATGTTGAAAAAAGTCATAGTATAGCATGTCGAAAAAAGTCATAGTATAGTATGTCAAAAAAAGTCCTAGTATAGCATGTCGAAAAAAGTCATAGTATAACGTATTGAAAAAGTCATAGTATAACATGTTGAAAAAAGTCATAATATAGCATGTTGAAAAAAGTCATAGTATAACATGTTGAAAAAAGTCATAGTATAGCATGTCGAAAAAAGTCATAGTATAACATGTCGAAAAAAGTCATAATTATAGCATGTTGAAAAAAGTCATAGTATAGCGTGTCGAAAAAAGTCAAAGTATAGCATGTCAAAAAAAGTCATAGTAAAGCTTGTCGAAAAAAGTCATAGTATAACATGTCAAAAAAAGTCATAGTATAACATGTCGAAAAAAGTCAAAACACAGTATGTTGAAAAAAGTCATAGTATAGCATGTCGAAAAAAGTCATAGTATAGCATGTCGAAAAAAGTCATAGTATAACATGTTGAAAAAATCATAGTATAGCATGTCAAAAAAAGTCATAGTATAGTATGTTGAAAAAAGTCATAGTATAGCATGTCGAAAAAAGTCATAGTATAGCATGTTGAAAAAAGTCATAGTATAGTATGTCAAAAAAAGTCATAGTATAGTATGTCAAAAAAAGTCATAGTATAGCATGTCGAAAAAAGTCATAGTATAACGTATTGAAAAAGTCATAGTATAACATGTTGAAAAAAGTCATAGTATAGTATGTTAAAAAAAGTCATAGTATAGCATGTTGAAAAAAGTCATAGTATAGCATGTCGAAAAAAGTCATAGTATAACATGTTGTAAAAAGTCACAGCATAGTATGTCAAAAAAAGTCATAGTATAACATGTTGAAAAAAGTCATAGTATAGCATGTTGAAAAAAGTCATAGTATAGCATTTCGAAAAAAGTCATAGTATAGCGTGTCGAAAAAAGTCAAAGTATAGCATGTTGAAAAAAGTCATAGTATAGCATTTCGAAAAAAGTCATAGTATAGCGTGTCGAAAAAAGTCAAAGTATAGCATGTCAAAAAAAGTCATAGTAAAGCTTGTCGAAAAAAGTCATAGTATAACATGTCGAAAACAGTCATAGTATAACATGTTGAAAAAGTCATAGTATAGCATGTCGAAAAAAGTCATAGTATAGTATGTTGAAAAAAGTCATAGTATAGTATGTTGAAAAAAGTCATAGTATAGCATGTCGAAAAAAGTCATAGTATAGTATGTTGAAAAAAGTCATAGTATAGCATGTCGAAAAAAGTCATAGTATAGCATGTTGAAAAAAGTCATAGTATAGTATGTCAAAAAAAGTCATAGTATAGTATGTCAAAAAAAGTCATAGTATAGCATGTCGAAAAAAGTCATAGTATAACGAATTGAAAAAGTCATAGTATAACATGTTGAAAAAAGTCATAGTATAGTATGTCAAAAAAAGTCATAGTATAGCATGTTGAAAAAAGTCATAGTATAACATGTTGTAAAAAGTCACAGCATAGTATGTCAAAAAAAGTCATAGTATAACATGTTGAAAAAAGTCATAGTATAGCATGTTGAAAAAAGTCATAGTATAGCATTTCGAAAAAAGTCATAGTATAGCATGTTGAAAAAAGTCATAGTATAGCATTTCGAAAAAAGTCATAGTATAGCGTGTCGAAAAAAGTCAAAGTATAGCATGTCAAAAAAAGTCATAGTAAAGCTTGTCGAAAAAAGTCATAGTATAACATGTCAAAAAAAGTCATAGTATAGCATCTCAAAAAAAGTCAAAACACAGTATGTTGAAAAAAGTCATAGTATAGCATGTCGAAAAAGTCATAGTATAACATGTTGAAAAAATCATAGTATAGCATGTCAAAAAAAGTCATAGTATAGTATGTCGAAAAAAGTCATAGTATAACATTTCGAAAAAAGTCATAGTATAACATGTTAAAAAAAGTCATAGTATAGCATGTTGAAAAAGTCATAGTATAACATGTCAAAAAAAGTCATAGTATAACATGTTGAAAAAAGTCATAGTATAGCATGTCAAAAAAAGTCATAGTATAGTATGTTGAAAAAAGTCATAGTATAGCATGTCGAAAAAAGTCATAGTATAGCGTGTCGAAAAAAGTCATAGTATAACATGTCGAAAAAATCATAGTATAGCATGTCAAAAAAAGTCATAGTATAACATGTTGAAAAAAGTCATAGTATAACATGTCGGAAAAAGTCATAGTATAACATGTCAAAAAATGTCATAGTATAATATGTCGAAAAAAGTCATAATATAACATGTCGAAAAGAGTCATAGTATAACATGTCAAAAAATGTCAGAGTATAACATGTCGAAAAAAGTCATAGTATAACATGTCGAAAAATGTCATAGTATAACATGTCGAAAAAAGTCATAGTATAGCATGTCGAAAAAAGTCATAGTATAGCATGTCTAAAAAAGTCATAGTATAGCATATCTAAAAAAGTCATAGTGTAACATTTTGAAAAAATCATAGTATAGCATGTCAAAAAAAGTCATAGTGTAACATTTTGAAAAAATCATAGTATAGCATGTCAAAAAAAGTCATAGTATAGTATGTCAAAAAAAGTCATAGTATAGTATGTCAAAAAAAGTCATAGTATAGCATGTCGAAAAAAGTCATAGTATAACGTATTGAAAAAGTCATAGTATAACATGTTGAAAAAAGTCATAGTATAGCATGTCGAAAAAAGTCATAGTATAGTATGTTGAAAAAAGTCATAGTATAGTATGTTGAAAAAAGTCATAGTATAGCATGTCGAAAAAAGTCATAGTATAGTATGTTGAAAAAAGTCATAGTATAGCATGTCGAAAAAAGTCATAGTATAGCATGTTGAAAAAAGTCATAGTATAGTATGTCAAAAAAAGTCATAGTATAGTATGTCAAAAAAAGTCATAGTATAGCATGTCGAAAAAAGTCATAGTATAACGTATTGAAAAAGTCATAGTATAACATGTTGAAAAAAGTCATAGTATAGTATGTCAAAAAAAGTCATAGTATAGCATGTTGAAAAAAGTCACAGTATAGCATGTCGAAAAAAGTCATAGTATAACATGTTGTAAAAAGTCACAGCATAGTATGTCAAAAAAAGTCATAGTATAACATGTTGAAAAAAGTCATAGTATAGCATGTTGAAAAAAGTCATAGTATAGCATTTCGAAAAAAGTCATAGTATAGCATGTTGAAAAAAGTCATAGTATAGCATTTCGAAAAAAGTCATAGTATAGCGTGTCGAAAAAAGTCAAAGTATAGCATGTCAAAAAAAGTCATAGTAAAGCTTGTCGAAAAAAGTCATAGTATAACATGTCAAAAAAAGTCATAGTATAGCATCTCGAAAAAAGTCAAAACACAGTATGTTGAAAAAAGTCATAGTACAGCATGTCGAAAAAAGTCATAGTATAGCATGTCGAAAAAAGTCATAGTATAACATGTTGAAAAAATCATAGTATAGCATGTCAAAAAAAGTCATAGTATAGTATGTCGAAAAAAGTCATAGTATAACATTTCGAAAAAAGTCATAGTATAACATGTTGAAAAAAGTCATAGTATAGCATGTTGAAAAAAGTCATAGTATAACATGTCAAAAAAAGTCATAGTATAACATGTTGAAAAAAGTCATAGTATAGCATGTCAAAAAAAGTCATAGTATAGTATGTTGAAAAAAGTCATAGTATAGCATGTCGAAAAAAGTCATAGTATAGCGTGTCGAAAAAAGTCATAGTATAGCATGTCGAAAAAAGTCATAGTATAACATGTCGAAAAAATCATAGTATAGCATGTCAAAAAAAGTCATAGTATAACATGTTGAAAAAAGTCATAGTATAACATGTCGGAAAAAGTCATAGTATAACATGTCAAAAAATGTCATAGTATAACATGTCGAAAAAAGTCATAATATAACATGTCGAAAAGAGTCATAGTATAACATGTCAAAAAATGTCAGAGTATAACATGTCGAAAAAAGTCATAGTATAACATGTCGAAAAATGTCATAGTATAACATGTCGAAAAAAGTCATAGTATAGCATGTCGAAAAAAGTCATAGTATAGCATATCTAAAAAAGTCATAGTGTAACATTTTGAAAAAATCATAGTATAGCATGTCAAAAAAAGTCATAGTGTAACATTTTGAAAAAATCATAGTATAGCATGTCAAAA
This sequence comes from Cebidichthys violaceus, assembly GCF_023349555.1. NCBI lineage: Eukaryota > Metazoa > Chordata > Actinopteri > Perciformes > Stichaeidae > Cebidichthys > Cebidichthys violaceus. The sequence goes on from NW_027176672.1 coordinate 1,521,183, forward strand.
AAAGTCATAGTATAGTATGTCAAAAAAAGTCATAGTATAGTATGTCAAAAAAAGTCATAGTATAGCATGTCGAAAAAAGTCATAGTATAACGTATTGAAAAAGTCATAGTATAACATGTTGAAAAAAGTCATAGTATAGTATGTAAAAAAAGTCATAGTATAGCATGTTGAAAAAAGTCATAGTATAGCATGTCGAAAAAAGTCATAGTATAGCGTGTCGAAAAAAGTCATAGTATAACACGTTGAAAAAATCATAGTATAGCATGTCGAAAAAAGTCATAGTATAGCATGTCGAAAAAAGTCATAGTATAACATGTTGAAAAAATCATAGTATAGCATGTCAAAAAAAGTCATAGTATAGTATGTCGAAAAAAGTCATAGTATAACATTTCGAAAAAAGTCATAGTATAACATGTTGAAAAAAGTCATAGTATAGCATGTTGAAAAAAGTCATAGTATAACATGTCGAAAAAAGTCATAGTATAACATGTTGAAAAAAGTCATAGTATAGCATGTCAAAAAAAGTCATAGTATAGTATGTTGAAAAAAGTCATAGTATAGCATGTCGAAAAAAGTCATAGTATAGCGTGTCGAAAAAAGTCATAGTATAGCATGTCAAAAAAAGTCATAGTAAAGCTTGTCGAAAAAAGTCATAGTATAACATGTCGAAAAAATCATAGTATAGCATGTCAAAAAAAGTCATAGTATAACATGTTGAAAAAAGTCATAGTATAACATGTCGGAAAAAGTCATAGTATAACATGTCAAAAAATGTCATAGTATAACATGTCGAAAAAAGTCATAATATAACATGTCGAAAAGAGTCATAGTATAACATGTCAAAAAATGTCAGAGTATAACATGTCGAAAAAAGTCATAGTATAACATGTCGAAAAATGTCATAGTATAACGTGTCGAAAAAAGTCATAGTATAGCATGTCGAAAAAAGTCATAGTATAGCATGTCTAAAAAAGTCATAGTATAGCATATCTAAAAAAGTCATAGTGTAACATTTTGAAAAAATCATAGTATAGCATGTCAAAAAAAGTCATAGTGTAACATTTTGAAAAAATCATAGTATAGCATGTCAAAAAAAGTCATAGTATAGTATGTCAAAAAAAGTCATAGTATAGCATGTCAAAAAAAGTCATAGTATAGCATGTCGAAAAAAGTCATAGTATAACGTATTGAAAAAGTCATAGTATAACATGTTGAAAAAAGTCATAGTACAGTATGTAAAAAAAGTCATAGTATAGCATGTTGAAAAAAGTCATAGTATAGCATGTCGAAAAAAGTCATAGTATAGCGTGTCGAAAAAAGTCATAGTATAACATGTCGAAAAAAGTCATAGTATAGTATGTTGAAAAAAGTCATAGTATAGCATGTCGAAAAAAGTCATAGTATAGTATGTTGAAAAAAGTCATAGTATAGCATGTCGAAAAAAGTCATAGTATAGCGTGTCGAAAAAAGTCAAAGTATAACTTGTTGAAAAAATCATAGTATAGCATGTCAAAAAAATTCATAGTAAAGCTTGTCGAAAAAAGTCATAGTATAACTTGTTGAAAAAATCATAGTATAGCATGTCAAAAAAAGTCATAGTATAAAATGTCGAAAAAAGTCATAGTATAACATGTCGAAAAAAGCCATAGTATAACATGTCAAAAAATGTCAGAGTATAACATGTCGAAAAAAGTCATAGTATAACATGTTGAAAAAAGTCATAATATAGCATGTTGAAAAAAGTCATAGTATAGCATGTTTAAAAAAGTCATAGTATAGCATGTCGAAAAAAGTCATAGTATAACATATTGAAAAAAGTCATAGTATAGCATGTTTAAAAAAGTCATAGTATGTCAAAAAAAGTCATAGTATAGCATGTCGAAAAAAGTCATAGTATAACATATTGAAAAAAGTCATAGTATAACATGTTGAAAAAAGTCATAGTATAACATGTTGAAAAAAGTCATAGTATAGCATGTCGAAAAAAGTCATAGTATAGCATGTCTGAAAAAGTCATAGTATAACATGTCGAAAATAGTCATAGTATAACATGTCTTAAAAAGTCATAGTATAACATGTTGAAAAAAGTCATAGTATAGCATGTTGAAAAAAGTCATAGTATAGCATGTCAACAAAAGTCATAGTATAGCATGTCGAAAAAAGTCATAGTATAACATGTCGAAAAATGTCATAGTATAACGTGTCGAAAAAAGTCATAGTATAGCATGTCGAAAAAAGTCATAGTATAGCATGTCTAAAAAAGTCATAGTATAGCATATCTAAAAAAGTCAGTGTAACATTTTGAAAAAATCATAGTATAGCATGTCTAAAAAAGTCATAGTATAGCATATCTAAAAAAGTCAGTGTAACATTTTGAAAAAATCATAGTATAGCATGTCAAAAAAAGTCATAGTGTAACATTTTGAAAAAATCATAGTATAGCATGTCAAAAAAAGTCATAGTATAGTATGTCAAAAAAAGTCATAGTATAGTATGTCAAAAAAAGTCATAGTATAGCATGTCGAAAAAAGTCATAGTATAACGTATTGAAAAAGTCATAGTATAACATGTTGAAAAAAGTCATAGTATAGTATGTAAAAAAAGTCATAGTATAGCATGTTGAAAAAAGTCATAGTATAGCATGTCGAAAAAAGTCATAGTATAGCGTGTCGAAAAAAGTCATAGTATAACATGTCGAAAAAAGTCATAGTATAGTATGTTGAAAAAAGTCATAGTATAGCATGTCGAAAAAAGTCATAGTATAGTATGTTGAAAAAAGTCATAGTATAGCATGTCGAAAAAAGTCATAGTATAGCGTGTCGAAAAAAGTCAAAGTATAACTTGTTGAAAAAATCATAGTATAGCATGTCAAAAAAATTCATAGTAAAGCTTGTCGAAAAAAGTCATAGTATAACTTGTTGAAAAAATCATAGTATAGCATGTCAAAAAAAGTCATAGTATAAAATGTCGAAAAAAGTCATAGTATAACATGTCGAAAAAAGCCATAGTATAACATGTCAAAAAATGTCAGAGTATAACATGTCGAAAAAAGTCATAGTATAACATGTTGAAAAAAGTCATAATATAGCATGTTGAAAAAAGTCATAGTATAGCATGTTGAAAAAAGTCATAGTATGTCAAAAAAAGTCATAGTATAGTATGTCAAAAAGTCATAGTATAGCATGTCGAAAAAAGTCATAGTATAACATATTGAAAAAAGTCATAGTATAACATGTTGAAAAAAGTCATAGTATAACATGTCGAAAAAAGTCATAGTATAACATGTTGAAAAAAGTCATAGTATAGCATGTCGAAAAAAGTCATAGTATAGCATGTCTGAAAAAGTCATAGTATAACATGTCGAAAATAGTCATAGTATAACATGTCTTAAAAAGTCATAGTATAACATGTTGAAAAAAGTCATAGTATAGCATGTTGAAAAAAGTCATAGTATAGCATGTCAACAAAAGTCATAGTATAGCATGTCGAAAAAAGTCATAGTATAGCATGTCGAAAAAAGTCATAGTATAGCGTGTCGAAAAAAGTCAAAGTATAACTTGTTGAAAAAATCATAGTATAGCATGTCAAAAAAATTCATAGTAAAGCTTGTCGAAAAAAGTCATAGTATAACTTGTTGAAAAAATCATAGTATAGCATGTCAAAAAAAGTCATAGTATAAAATGTCGAAAAAAGTCATAGTATAACATGTCGAAAAAAGCCATAGTATAACATGTCAAAAAATGTCAGAGTATAACATGTCGAAAAAAGTCATAGTATAACATGTTGAAAAAAGTCATAATATAGCATGTTGAAAAAAGTCATAGTATAGCATGTTTAAAAAAGTCATAGTATAGCATGTCGAAAAAAGTCATAGTATAACATATTGAAAAAGTCATAGTATAGCATGTTTAAAAAAGTCATAGTATGTCAAAAAAAGTCATAGTATAGCATGTCGAAAAAAGTCATAGTATAACATATTGAAAAAAGTCATAGTATAACATGTTGAAAAAAGTCATAGTATAACATGTTGAAAAAAGTCATAGTATAGCATGTCGAAAAAAGTCATAGTATAGCATGTCTGAAAAAGTCATAGTATAACATGTCGAAAATAGTCATAGTATAACATGTCTTAAAAAGTCATAGTATAACATGTTGAAAAAAGTCATAGTATAGCATGTTGAAAAAAGTCATAGTATAGCATGTCAACAAAAGTCATAGTATAGCATGTCGAAAAAAGTCATAGTATAGCATGTCGAAAAAAGTCATAGTATAACATGTCGAAAAATGTCATAGTATAACGTGTCGAAAAAAGTCATAGTATAGCATGTCGAAAAAAGTCATAGTATAGCATGTCTAAAAAAGTCATAGTATAGCATATCTAAAAAAGTCAGTGTAACATTTTGAAAAAATCATAGTATAGCATGTCTAAAAAAGTCATAGTATAGCATATCTAAAAAAGTCAGTGTAACATTTTGAAAAAATCATAGTATAGCATGTCAAAAAAAGTCATAGTGTAACATTTTGAAAAAATCATAGTATAGCATGTCAAAAAAAGTCATAGTATAGTATGTCAAAAAAAGTCATAGTATAGTATGTCAAAAAAAGTCATAGTATAGCATGTCGAAAAAAGTCATAGTATAACGTATTGAAAAAGTCATAGTATAACATGTTGAAAAAAGTCATAGTATAGTATGTAAAAAAAGTCATAGTATAGCATGTTGAAAAAAGTCATAGTATAGCATGTCGAAAAAAGTCATAGTATAGCGTGTCGAAAAAAGTCATAGTATAACATGTCGAAAAAAGTCATAGTATAGTATGTTGAAAAAAGTCATAGTATAGCATGTCGAAAAAAGTCATAGTATAGTATGTTGAAAAAAGTCATAGTATAGCATGTCGAAAAAAGTCATAGTATAGCGTGTCGAAAAAAGTCAAAGTATAACTTGTTGAAAAAATCATAGTATAGCATGTCAAAAAAATTCATAGTAAAGCTTGTCGAAAAAAGTCATAGTATAACTTGTTGAAAAAATCATAGTATAGCATGTCAAAAAAAGTCATAGTATAAAATGTCGAAAAAAGTCATAGTATAACATGTCGAAAAAAGCCATAGTATAACATGTCAAAAAATGTCAGAGTATAACATGTCGAAAAAAGTCATAATATAGCATGTTGAAAAAAGTCATAGTATAGCATGTTGAAAAAAGTCATAGTATGTCAAAAAAAGTCATAGTATAGTATGTCAAAAAGTCATAGTATAGCATGTCGAAAAAAGTCATAGTATAACATATTGAAAAAAGTCATAGTATAACATGTTGAAAAAAGTCATAGTATAACATGTCGAAAAAAGTCATAGTATAACATGTTGAAAAAAGTCATAGTATAGCATGTCGAAAAAAGTCATAGTATAGCATGTCTGAAAAAGTCATAGTATAACATGTCGAAAATAGTCATAGTATAACATGTCTTAAAAAGTCATAGTATAACATGTTGAAAAAAGTCATAGTATAGCATGTTGAAAAAAGTCATAGTATAGCATGTCAACAAAAGTCATAGTATAGCATGTCGAAAAAAGTCATAGTATAGCATGTCGAAAAAAGTCATAGTATAACATGTTGAAAAAAGTCATAGTATAACATGTTGAAAAAAGTCATAGTATAACATGTCGAAAAAATCATAGTATAGCATGTCGAAAAAATCATAGTATAGCATGTCAAAAAAAGTCATAGTATAACATGTCGAAAAAAGTCATAGTATAACATGTCGAAAAAAGTCATAGTATAGCATGTCAAAAAAGTCATAGTATAACATGTCGAAAAAATCATAGTATAACATGTTGAAAAAAGTCATTGTATAACATGTTGAAAAAAGTCATCGTATAGCATGTTGAAAAAAGTCATAGTATAACATGTTGAAAAAAATCATAATATAGTATGTTGAAAAAAGTCATAGTATTGCATGTCAAAAAACTGCTTAAAAAGTCAAATTATAGTATCTTGAAAAAACTTCATAAAAGTAGATAGAATGTTGAAAACAATTCATTGTAATTAATGTCGGAAAAAGTAAAAAAAACAACAAATATGTCACACTATAGTATTTTATAAAAAGTCATTAAAAAGTCGTAGTATATCATAATTTGTTAAAAAAAAGTCATAAAAACGCCATAGCATAGTTATAACAAATCATGAAAAAACAGTATAGTACGTCATGCAGAAGGCCATGTTATGATGTCATGAAAAATCATCGATTTGTACATAAAAGAGATGGTGACAAAAATCATTTTTTAGATTTCTATGGTTAAAAACAGGACATGAGAAGAGCGCATTGTCGTATTTTCATATTGCGTTGGTTACGCTGCATGTAAACTGCTTCGTCTGTGAAGATGGTCCTTACAGCCACAGTTAATAATGAACAGCCTTCATTGTGTTGATCCTTTTACCTTATGTTGCTAAATATGAAACTCAGTCATCCACACGTTACACTAGCGCAAACGGAATCAAATCACAACGACACATTCTTTTGATTCCAACGTGGTGGTCATGATTCCGGGTTTGCATTATTATCTTTTTACGTAGAACTACAAAAGGCCACTTACTTCATACTTCCATTAGTCCACCGTCAACAGGATGTGCAACGTCAAGGAACGCGTTCGTCTAAATATGAGTGAGTGTGCACAGCGTGTGTAGCACACTTTAAGTGCACGTACACACTTCTGTCATTTGCAATCAGTGTTTCACGTTGTTTACTGTGAAAATGTTACTTGATATATACTGCAGGCTACACTGCATATTTATGTACTATAAACTTTAAAAACACACGGACGTTGTCAGGGAGACTCTTTAACGCAACGATCTCCGGTCATAATGACGCAGGTGGGTGAGAGAGGAGACGCTTGCAGAAGGCGGTGGGTGACACAGAAGAGACAGGAGGCGGAGTTCTTATAAGGAGGGGACATTTTTATTGAGAACACGTGGTGCTGACAGGAAGTCCAGGCTCAGCGTCTATATTACACGGTCGATCTGCAAGGCTGCGCATTTACTGTACGGTATCTGGAAACCAAAGATTGCAGCGGCACTATAAACACACGCTTGAAACAACAGATTCTTTCCCTTTTTTTTTCTTCTTTTTTTTCATCATTTTCTTACAAAATGGTACAAACAACAATACAAAATATTTGTGCTGTTGACAATTTACAAAAAAAGTATTTTGACTCGATAACTGTGCAATCGTTTTTTCAGCTTTTTTTTTTTTTCTTCTTTTTTTTTTTTTAATCTCCTCCGTTTGAAACTATGTTGAGTATGGTACACCAGAACCCCTTCTGGAGGGCAGCCCTGGTCATGCGGGCCGCAACACATTTTAAAATGTTTGTATGGTTACTGTAATAGAACTCATCTGTCCATTATAAAAAGACACATGCAAAAAGCTCCAATTGTACAGGTACAGTTTGCCTAACTTCGTCTGTTTAGCTTCAAGCAAATTCTAAATTATGTACACTTGGACTTGAGCAGTATTGGGAGAACTCATATGAAACAGCCGGCCGTCCGTCCGTCTGTCTTTGTAGTTCTGGCCAAACGTTTGGCTTCCGCCGGAGCCTCCCGTCCCGTGTGCGTGTCCCTGGTCAGGCAGTGTCCAACGAGTGAGACCGAGCGTCCTTCAACTAACACCGGTCAGAGAGGCAGGAGAGCCGCTTGTTTGACGCAGTCAGCAGACAGTGGCGGACTACAGCGGTGCGACAGTTCTTCCTTCGTTACATTACGTTCTGCTAATTCTCCTCTCAGAGAACGTCGATAAGAACGTCGGTTCCCCCTCACATAATTGCATTTAAACGGGGAGTCAAGTGTGGCCGACTCCACTGATGGTTTTCCGTCACGTGTCACTGCGAGTCATCGGTAACATTCAGTATCATAATGGCATTGTGTCACGTATGTATGTATGACACAGTTATAATTGTTACCTTTGTGTAAAGTGTGTGTGTGTGTGTGTGGGCCTCTTGCTATGTTTGGCCCTGAACCAGGTCAGAGAATCGGATCAAAGAGAACGAGGAGTTCATCAAGCGAGTCTTTATGAACGCTGAGCGTCCTTCACGTTGCAGCTCCGCAGCTGAGTTAGAACGACGCTGAAAGGGCTCATAGTAATAATAATATAGAACACTCACGTATGTACAGTAAGGCCTAGAGGAGCGAGTGTGTGCGAGTATAGACTGTACAAGTTGGTTTGAAGCGAAACCTCTTCACCACGACGGAGCCAGAACTTGAACAGCGACGTATGGCCGTGAGCTCTCGGGAGAATCCTGCCGATCCTCTTAAATGGCTTTTTGTGGTGAAATATATACCTTGCCAAGTATTCATTTAAAAAAAACAAACAAACAAAAAAAAACTGGGGGTGAAAATAAAAAATGCATAGACGACACAGAAAACGGATTAAATCATGTTACCAAATGTATCAAAAATGTTCCTGTATATACACAACATGTATACGTCAGAAATAATCACAAGTAGCAGGAAGTAACAGCTGTGTTTATTTCGTGAAGGTGTTCTGCGGGGCTGTGGAGCAGTCGGAGAGATAAGAGCTGATCCGGCAAGCGAGCGGCAGAAACGACGTCTCACTCCGTTTCCACTGTCAGCTGACAGCCGTCCAGGAAATCACAGCTGTCAGTTCCGACACCACAAAGTTGGAATCCCCCCCCCCCCCCCCCATTTATGTATTCATCTAAATCAAGAGATTCCCACCGCGTTGACCTTAGTATAATTGTACTGTGACCTTCCTCCCCCCCCCCCCCCGTCCTTATTTCATTATTATTATGGCACCATGAATATTTTCATGAACGTGATATATTTTTCCATTTATATCGTGTCACAAGTAAAATCCTTTTAATCCGCTCTGAAAGAATAGTTACACTTTTTATTACCATTTGTGAAAACTAAAGATTTCTCCACGATATTCACGCGGACCACGAGCAGGTGGGGGGGGTGGTGAGGGAGGGGGGGTGAGGGAGGGGGAGGGGGAGGATTCCTCCGAGCGTTCAGCAGATTCATAATTAATAGATCTGCTCAATCTACGGCGAGCTGAAGCTGACTACGGCGGAGGAAATTTCAACGGACACTCAGAAGATAAGGAATGATATCAACCCTCTCCCCGGTCTGTCTTTGAAATATTTTGCACATTTAAATAATTTAACACAAAGACTAAAGCCCCCCCCCCCCCCACGGTTCTCTATATGCAGTTGAGCGTCTTCATTAGGACACAACACAACCGTCTCTCAAAAATGTCCCGTTCTGTAACTGAAGCTTTAGTTTTAGCAAAGCCACTTTGATAAAAACGCAGAACTTCAGAACAGACTTTCCCTTTTCTACCTCAAAATCCTCTCGAACTCGCAGCCAGAACATTTCAGGAGAACATTTCAGATGAATGAGACGCCGCCTGAAGAGAGACAGATTGTAGAAAGCGCTGAAAACTCTGGCTGAGGCTCAGTCTCTGCGAGAGGCACCGGCACCAAGAGTCGGTACATTAACAGTTTTGCTGAGAAACAACAGAAGAGAGAAAGGGATCTGCATGTGATGCTACCACAGCCATCTGAAGTCATGGAGAAGCTTCTTTTCCCTCCTGTTTGCACAGTTCACACACACACACATTTACCACGTTAACTACCTTTGGGTGAAGGGATGAACATGCAAACTGTAAATGACGTCAAAGGCAACGTCTCCTTAAAATAACCCTCACATACAGCAACATTAGAGAGGTAACACACATGACTTCTTCGTCGTCTTCTTCATCAAGTTTTGTGCAAATACTGAGAGCTCAAAACAAACACAGCTGCTATCGAAGCCACGATGAACAAAGACACGCGATGCAGTTCTTCTCTAAGACGGTCCCATGTTGTCTTTTTTTTTTTGTGTGCGTGTGTGATTTCAGTCATCGCATTGGAGTCGGCTGTGATCTAAGGAGCACAGATATGCCTTATGACTTGAACAGTTACTGATTCGTCCGTAACCTAAGAGGCGCGCTGTAGGCCTACGTACGGCCAGTCAACGCTCGTCTGAAATCGGCACTGGCGTCTCCTGCAGCTACCACAGCCCTGCAGGACGACAGAAATGACGAGGGAAGGTCTGAGTTAATTAAAGGGTCGGGGGGGGGGGGGGGGGGGGGGCGTATGGAGGCGTGTAAGCCCAGAAAATGGCAACCAATCCTGAGTTAGCGGGAGTCTGCTATAATACGCACCACTGAAGGCACTTTTTAAACAACAGTGCTTCTGTTCTAAGTAATTCAAGTTCAAGAAAGAATAAATCAGGGCCCCTCCGTGCAGGAAGGACTTTCATATCTGTGTTCTTCTTTTGTTTACCCCCCCCTTTTGTTCCCTCTCAGACGAAGCGAGCAGCTCAACCTAAAGCTTCCGCAGAGAGGCGGGCGGGCGGGGTCTGAAAGCGAGGGGAAAGTGAAAAACCCTCAGGAGTAGGGAACGGCTCGAATCAAAAGGGAGCGGTGACAACAAAAAAAGACAAAGAAAAGAAGGAATAAAAGCCACACAAACGAAAGGAAAAATTAAAACCTACATCTAGCATAAAACCCCCCCAAAAAAAAAAAAATGAAGAAAATGCACAAGCACTCGAAAATACAAACTACGAGAAGCCTGCAATTCAGATGTTCCGCTTCAGTCTTAGAGCAGGAGACGGTTGAGAAGAGCACCCGAGACACCGGCCCTCTGTGGTGGGTAGTTTGATTGGTTGGTCGGTCGGTCGGTTGGTCAGTGTGAACATGTCATTGTTAACTTGTGTTCAAAAAAGGGTGGAACAGCCCCGCGCCTTACAGGGACAGAGCATGGCAGGCCAGCTGACGGGACGAGGGCGCGTGTGTGTGTGTGTGTGTGTGTGTGTGTGTGTAAGCGTGTGTGTGTGTGTGTGTGAACGGTCAGATTTAATCATCCCCTCCTCCGTACATGTCAGCCAGCTTCTTGAAGCGGGGCCCCCAGTCGTTGAGGTAGTCATAGTCCTGGTCCCCCGTGCTGGACGAGTTGAGGGAGCTGACGGAGCCGGCGGTGGAGCCGCTGCCCTCGTAGTCGAACACCAGCAGGGAGTCGTAGGGAGGAGCTGTGGGGTCGTTGTCGGCCGCTCGCAGACCCTGAACGGGAGGAAGGAGGAGGAAAGGCAGCCGTCAGTACTCACACACGCCTGCAGGGTCGACGGGAAAAGCAACAAGAAGTCAAGGCCGGAGATTCAACGGTGCTCTGGATGATATGTACGTTTCCCATGATGCAACGGAGAGCATCTAGCCCAGGCTACAGAAAAAAAAACCTCGATGACATCACTGTGACGTCATCAGGGTCATCACACATGCTCAACGGACCTCTATGTGTAGAAGGGTTACTCTTCCATAGCGTTGGATTATTGTAGATTCATTGATTGCTCTCAGAATGTAATGAGAACTTCTACAAAAAATATGAAAAATGTTTTTGAAGACGATCACCGACCCTGCCTTTGATACGATTTAATGAGATCTGTGTCTTTTCCCGCCGGGGAGGGAGGGGGGGGGGGCAACACACACTTTTTTTTTTTTTTTTTTAGAACGATGACCTGAAGGTTAGCCAGGTGAAGAGCGTGGACTTCATCCACTTTATCGAAATACAGAGAGACGCTACGGATAGAAAACCTAAAAAGCATCAACCCCCCCGGGGGTACAGTGCGTGGCAGGAACACCATGTGTTTGCTGTGTTTGTGTTTTACCAGACTGCTGGAGCGAGATCAGGTGAGTACATGTGTGAGCGGGGGAGAGAGAGAGAGAGAGAGAGAGAGAGAGAGGGAAAGGGAGAGAGGGAGAGAGAGAGGGAGAGAGGGAGAGAGAGAGAGAGACAGAGAGTCAAGGCTGGATGGATCAAAGCTGAACAGCTGCCAACATCTCTCGAGTGTGAACGTGTTGTCACGAGTCTGTCAATCAGCATTTTCTCGCATCAGCGTGCCAACGCCGGAGTTGTGTGTGTGTGTGTGTGTGTGTGTGTGAATAAAGCTGGCGCCATGAGAGCAGCTGTAACGTAAAACAAAACTCCACGCCGTTCCCATCGCCAGACTGGAGTTTACGCTTCCAGAAAAATGAGGAATCACATTGAATGTCAGCGGAGGAGAGAGAGGCCAGCTTCACCGCGGGAGAAGCAACAACCGCAGCACGCGTGCGAGAGATGAAGCGTCCGCCGTGTGAACTCACCTCGTGGATGAAGTCCCCGATGTCTCCAGGGTGGGGCACGACGGGTCTGATCGGGTACTGGGACTCGGGGATGATGGGACGTTCGTCCACCCTGCGGACTCCGGGCGGCTTGCTGATGATGTGCTCCAAGGAGTCGGGCTGCTGCAGCTGGCTCAGGTCGTAGTCCTACGCGCCCACACAGGCAAACAGATGTAAGTTGGTGCGGGACGAGCGTGTGTGTCTGCGTCTGTGTGTGTGTGTGTGTGTGTGTGTGTGTGTGTGTGTGTGTGTGTCTCTCAGGATCTCACCTGGTCTTCCTCTCCTCCTCCCTCTTCATCGTATTTGAGGATGTTGTCTCTGACGTCGTCTTCAGGGTCAATAAGCAGCTGCTTGGTGTGCCTCTCCTTCTCTCTGCGCTTGATCCACACCACGAACAACAGCACCACGCCTGCACCGACACACACACACACACACACACACACACACACACACGCACACGGACACACACACACACACGGACACGATAAACCTTCAGGGTACACTGCAATAATCTGCATCAGCACCTCTTGCAGTTTGCATCCATTCTGTCAAATCAGTCAAAGAGAAAGTGGGGGGGGGGGGGGGGGGGGGGGAAACCATAGACCGTATGTCTACGGGGAAAACAGTTTTCCACCATTATTGTTTTGGACGGTGTGTTTGGCTAACAGCTAACGAAACCGCACGCGCGCGCGCACACACACACACACACAGCTGACTGCCCTGTGTTAAACTGCGGTTTGGCCAGAGACGCGGTTATTCCGTGTCTTTTTATTGGGCTTCAGCCTCACGTTTACGGGCTTCAATTGTCAAAATAATTCTCTTTAAGTCTCAATAAATGCTCCGAGTCAGAGTGACGCCAGTGAGACGCACGGCTGCACAGATTCAAATGAGAGCGTATCTGTCGTGTGAGACACTAGACGGGGGTGCCAGCCGATCGCGGGAGTCATATTTATTCAATCAAACGTTTGTTATCGCAGCGACCTTTGGCCGCAACAATCAAATCTTATCAGTTCATCCTTTAGTCCGAGTTGGACGTCTGCGCCGAATTCAATGAAGCTCCCTCCAGGCGCTCCTGGAACGGACAAACAAACCCGAAAAACACGGTGCCAGCTGTCACTTCTTCTAGAGGAAAGGTCAGAGGATCACCAGCGTCAGTCCAACTGTTAACAAGTCCTTTACTACCAACATCTTTCCCTAACTTAACCAAGTAGTTGTTACATGTGAACCTCACCACACTTTAGGTCACAAATCATTTTAGTAGAAGTCAAACGTAACGGTTTTGTAACGGCTTACTCATCCCGTCCTTCCCAAAGGAAAACATGTGAATTACTTCCTAAAACTGGTGCTGGTAGCAGTAATAATGACACACAATGTAACATCCGACATTTAACATATGCTGGAAAAAACCCCACAGCAGAGAGACAGAGAGAGAGAGACAGAGAGAGAGAGAGAGAGAGAGAGGGAATTTTTCTCCAAGACTTGTCTATATGTATGAGCGATGTGGGCCACAGCAACAAGGTAAGCCGACGGCACGAATCACTGGCAGAACAGATTAGCAGCAGATATTCACCCCACCAGAAGAAGAAGAAGAAGAAGAAGACAGGAACCTCCCTGTCAAGAGAGACGCTGGAGACGATGCCAGCAGACGAGGCATTGATCCATAATACAAACTGTTGTTCAGCCTGGTGAATGTTTAATGACTGCGCCCTGAACTACACTTCAAAACACTACCCTGAAAAGCAGATCAAAGTAACATATTGTATATTTGTGAACCGGCGGTGTACTCACTGAGGAGGATGAGATGCAGATGAGGATGAGGATGATGGCTCCGGTCCCCAGGCTGGTGGCCGGCAGGGGCCCGAGGGTGGTGCAGTCTCCGCGTTCGTCGCAGGGACACACCTTGACTTTGATGACCGACCTGTTGGACAACGGAGGGTTCCCCGAGTCCGACACGATGACGGGGACCTCGTACACGCCCGGCTCTAAATAGATCTGGTACCGCAGACCCAGACGAGCGTAATTACCTGCGGAGAGGAGAGAGACGGGATTCTGTAATGAAATGACTGATAAAGGACTAATGGTGCCACCACTCCATGCACTGATCATTAATTCACTCTCATATGTTCCCTGCGCCTCCTCACCGCTGATCCGAGAAATCGTCCAGTTGCGCCGATGCTGCTGGGGAAGTTGGGCAGCTCGAAGACAAAGGGTCCGGCGTTGGGGTCCGTGTCGGCGTCGGCGGCAGTGATGTTGACACCGTGGACGTTCTTGTTCACCCGCTCGCAGATCTGAGACTCCCTGGGTATGAGCGCCGGGGGGTTGTCATTAATGTCGATCAGATAGATCTGCAGCGTGCCGGTTCCGCTGGCTGCAGGAGAGCCTGGGAGCAAAGGGAGGGAGGAGAAAATAGCATCACGATTGGGAGGAGAAGACGACAAGGGAAGACGGGCGACGACTGGGAGAGGAAGAGGGACGGGAGTCGAAGGCCGACAGACGGGAGGAGGCAAGTAATGAAAGAGAACAGAAGAGAGAGAACAAAAGGAACGAGGAGAGGTGAAAGGAGCTCTGTTACGTACTGCTAGAGGTACGGACGCCGGAGAACCGGAGAAACCGGAGCAGAATATCTGCCCTTGACAGGAATGCTTCTGACAGTTGTGCTTCCCCGGCTCCTCGTTTTAGCCTCAGAGCCCCCCCCCCCCCCCTCCCCAAAAAAAAAAATCAAACCCATCAGAGTGGATCCAGATGAAGGCACGGCACGTCCGATCGCCCGGAGACGGCTTAGGTACAATAACGATGACTGTAACGCAACCAAACAAGTGCTTGTCGGCGAGTATTTACACGAGGCTGGGAGAGCCATCTCTCTTGATTCTGAGGATAAAGGCAAGTCTGCGTGCAATATTAACGACGCACCTGTGAAAGGTGAACTGGGCCTTCTCGTGCACGCTCTGTACGTGCACGTGTGTTGAGGGTATATCCTCGCTGCAGACGTACAGATAAAATGGCTCACGCATTAATTATTCACTCTTGATGATGATTTACTTGGCGTTGAAAGCAGCTGCGACTTGCCCCCACGTTGCGGACCGTAACGTCGTCCCGCATGATGTATTTTGTTTGTTTAGCAGAAGACAATATAGATTCATTCATTCTGTGACGGAGCGTCGGATTCGGCCCATTTTTTTCCCGTCCGCTCTCCAGCCGGTAGCTTAAAGTTAGTGGACCCGCTGTTTTTTTAATTAATAGTTTAATTTGTTGCTAAATGTGATCAAATTGCCCCATAAGTGAAACTGACTCACTTTGGGAATCTGCTGAAACACACTGGAGAGGCTTTTTTATCTAGCATGCGTACAAGATGTCGCTAATCAGGCAGCTGTTAAACTGATATTCTCTCAGATGAACTATAAGTGAAACTCTCAGATTAACTATCGACTTTGCACACGACGTTGCGCTGTCCGTGTCGCAGGTTTGTGAAGACGATTACAGCAACTTCGGGTCTGACGCTACAGTTTGTCAGGCGTTGCAGGTGTTGCCTCACTACAACACTGTCAGCCTCCGACTGTAATAACATGCACCGATGCACACAGACACGCGCCTCATCTGCAGACACAATCCCGAAGCCCTTTGCATTGATTGAACAGAGCAACAGACCATCAGCTACAGCGTTTAGAGAGAATTGGGAGTAAAGAATAGACACTTAAAAAGAATCAGAGCGAGATAGTAGAGAGTGCGTGAAGTATGAAAATGTGGCACAGAGAAATCTGAAGAGAGGGGGGAAAAAAAAGAGAGCGCTTAGCCGTATAAAGCTCAGAGCTGTTTATCGAGTGTGTGTCAGGGGGTGACGACCCTTAGCTCCCTCCAATTACCAGTCATTTCCCCGCCACGCCCCGCCGGCTGAGCCACTGGATGGAATCAAGCGACCCCAGGGCCCATCCCCGGGAGGAGATAAAGGAGGTGATGTAATTTACCGAGATTTATGCAAAGCTGACAGATCTGCCAATTAAACATGGCAATAGAGCAAGACATTCGCCACAAGGAGAGCGAGAGACGCAGCTAAAGACGGGGGGGGGGGGGGGGGGGGGGGGGGGGGGGGGGGGGTAGGTTGGAGTCCGACCGCCGACGCGACGAGCGATGGAGGAGATGACGTCGAGAAGTTCCGCCGATCGAAGACCCATCGAGCGAGCGGCGGCGGTGTGGCTCGGGAACGCTAAGTCTCGCAAGTTTCTGCAGGAGAGTTTCAGAAAGAGGAAACGGAACTGAGAAGAAGTCTGCATGAAGAAGACCAGTCAGTTCAAGACTTCACAGTCTTCAGACGAATCAAATAGTCGCTTCAGAGAAAAATCCATTTCCTGCCATTCGTCAGAACTGGATGATTGACGTTAGTGATACAAATGTTGCAAAAGAAAGATGTTTATGTAACAAGTTGTTACGAGACAATGAAATATTATATTAACAGGTTAGAAACTTTATTACTACCTAAGTACGGCTGTGAATCAAGTTCTAGTTCTCGATCTCGTGAAATCGCATTACTTCACAGCTCCACTTTAATTTATAGTTTTGATGGTGTGACGCCGTCACCATCGCTCAGTGAGAAGTCTCGTTCTGAACTCTAGCGAGGTGACCAGCCGAGTGTCACTCAGTGGTATCTAAAAAAGGTCTTCAATGTCACGGCTGAATATCTAGACGACAAACGTGGACGAGGTTTATTTGAGCCGGAGTGTACGGATGAGGAACTCCTACATATCGAAGAGAGGACAAGGAGAGAGGACAAGGAGAGAGGACAAGGAGAGAGGACAAGGAGAGAGCCTGTCAACAAAAAACAGCACAATTACCTTCGCGCCTCGTTTTACGGCTGAAGGTTACAGCGGTACCCTCAACCACCGAACCTCTAAAACTGTCCTTATTAATCCATTAGAAACCAAAAAGACCTTTAATGCAACGTACATAGTGAACCATGAACGCGTCACACACACACACACACACACACACACACACACACACACACACACACACACACACACACACACACACACACACACACACACACACACACTCGGAGGCTTTCCCATCCTGCAGCTCTGTTAATCCCAGTCATGTATGGGGGACATGTGGAAGCAGCTTGCCACAGCTGATAGGAGAATTATGTGGGTTTTAACCAGCTAAATAAATAATTATGTTTGTGTAAATTCCTCAAAAGGATTTGTATTAACTCCTCTTTTTTTTTTTTTTTGATGGCGGCTCAGAGATGCGAGACTTCGGTGAAAGACTCGCAGCGAGCCCACCGTGTGCTCTTAAAACATAAGCAGAACCGGAGGTGACTGTGTGTCACAGAGGGTCTCGGGCTGTCGGGCTGTGCCGTAAAATAAAATATGGTGGCAATGGAAGTGTAGTTCTCGCCACGCTGTCACCACCTCTCCTACCCGTCCTCCTATCCTCACTGTGTCAGAGCGCTTCTTACCATAATCCCTCTCACGTTAAGACAGCTGGCACTCCAGCAACACCCACATAGTCAGACTGCACACACACACCACACACACACCACACACACACACACACACACACTTTAACTGCCGGCTTCTCATCTTTTGGACTTCCACAGTTCCAATATCCGACAAACATTGCAGTTGCACGCGCTCTAAACCGGTCAGATGAAGGAAAAGCTGCTTCTTCTTCTTCTTCTTCTTCTTCTTCTTCTTCAACGATGTGAAAATAAAGTCCAGGAAATAACGAGGAGGGAGAAAACGAGATGTCTGTGGAGTTCAAAGAACGGGAGCGAGTCCACCTCTAATCCCGCCGCCTCCTCCTTCCCATCAGGTTACACGTCATGGCGTCTGATACCGTCAATCATCGCCAATATAAAAAAAAGTACAGGAACACACACACACACACACACACACACACACACACACACACACACACACACACACACACACACACGGGCTCACACTAACGTGTTTCGAATGAGATCATTCTTCACACACCTATAAATACACCAATGTTTCAAAGGCAGCTCGACTTCATGTAAAAACACCAGTGCACTGCACGTCACTGATAAGGAAATTTGGGGAGGAGGAAGAAGAAAAAAAACACACACTCACTTTCCACTTGAGAACTTATTTGTTTGCTGTGATTGAGTTTGTGCTCAGTTAAACTAGAGTTCAACTTTGAGGCAGAACAAATATATATTGTGAGAGAGAGAGAGAGAGAGAGAGAGGGAGGGAGAAGGCAGTCATGGACAGAAGATAAGGAGGATGAGAGGAGAGGATCAAGACTGTGACCAGGTTGTGTGAATCCAGGATTTTCTCTAACTCTGCCCCGACTGCGCCGCACTTGAATGCTGCAGAGCTTCCGTGTCCTTTATCCCTCTAAAGCCACACCAAAGTCTTCATTTTCACCAAAACAGAAAACAACATTTTTTTCACTCCGACGTGTATTTCTACTCTACGCATCGGATCACTCCCAACGTTCAAACAGGTGACCTGTTGACTGGACGGCGTGTTAGACGCCCGATCAGGACGTGAAAGTGATTTTAAAGTTACTGACAGACGATTCCACGGAGCTTTATAGAGAAATGATCAGAAGTAAATGGATTAGAGAAGGTAGCAGTGAGAAATATTGTCTCAAATGTGCAATATGTCGATTAACAGTCAATCAACTTACATTTGTATTGTTATAATAACAGTAATTCAATTTGCGGTACATTAGGATCTGTTGCAGTGAATGCTAAAGGGGAGTGAGGACGTAAACACAAACAACAAAAGAACATCGATCGCTCTGATGAGAGGCTCTCACCGTTGTCTGTCGCCAGGAACGTGGCTTCGTAGATGTTGTTCTTGACGTAGATGGACTCGCGGTCGAGCATCGCCGTCGTCACGATCTGACCGTTGGTTCTGTTGATGGACAGCCAGTCCGCCGGTCGTTCAGCTTTGAATACCTAAAGACACACGGGGACCAAATCGATGGAGGAGTTAGCGCTTCCGTGTTTACAAGCATTGAAAATGTTCTCTTGCGTCCGTGCGTACAGAGATCGCCCCCCCCCCCCCCCCCCCCCCCCCCACACGCACAAACAGCATCCGCCTGACCTTCACACGGTTTAATTCTGCATTGACTTCTCCTCCAGAGCCTGCAGCTTACAGTCCATTTCACCTCATTTTCACTCCTGTGTGTACCAGGCATTGAAGTCAATTACCTCCATAGTTAAGCACTGCTGCCTCCGTGTGTGTGTGTGTGTGTGTGTGTGTGTGTGTGGTGTGTTGCATGTGCATATTCCAGGAAGTGTTTGCTTTATGCTGGAGAGGGCTAAGCTGCCTGGCAGGGTTATATATACATGCATGTTTTAAGTGTTTGTCTGTTTGCAAATGTCCACAGTGTGCGTAAAGGGGGGGGGGGGGGGGGGGGGGGGGGGGGGGGGGGACAGGGCGGAGACGGATGATAGGATCTCGGTACTGATCGTCAAAACAGGAAACTGGATGTGGTAGCAGGTGGCGACATCCCCCGGGATAAAGGGCGAGAAAGGGAACGGGGGGAGGGGGGGGGGAATCATCTCCAGGATTGAATTCCAATCTCACTCCGATCTAACTGTTCTTGTTTCTCGGCCCGTTTGTGGCTTTCGGCTCTCTCCGCACTTTCAATTCTATCAGATCTCACGGATCACGCCGCCTCACCTCATCTTGCTGTGCTTTTGTATTCATACTTTTTTTTTTTTTTGTATCCCCCGTCTGTATCTTCTCATCCTCGTCTCATTCCCTCTGCGATGCAGAGTTCATCGAGTGGCACCTCTCTTCTGTCAAACTTGGCCTCGCACAACAAGGTTTTCTGCATCAATCCGACTTCATTTACTGAATGTCATCCTGGGCAATAAAGCCGTGTTATGTGGCGAACACTTCCAGCTTTTTAAAATCCGTCGAAATTGAAATGGACTTGACCTCAACCTTGCTTTTATATGTATAAATTGCAGTGTACTTACTGTCAGTTTATTTTGTGTTTGATTAAATACTGCATGTACATTTTGCTTGCATAGAGGAGAGTGAAAGCCTGGGAGGCTGGGGTGGCGGCAAGGAGGGTGCGGGGGAAGAGAGTATAATCTCTCTCCTGCAGTGAGGGAGGTGGGATTTTCCCAGCAGGCAGTGGGCATGATCCCAGGCGTAGCGCAGTGCGGGGAAGGGGATCACAGAGATGACATTCCCACACTTCTAGACGGTTTCACACGGGCCAGCCGAGCCCCACCGCCACGAACAGGCGGACTGTGAAATCACCTCCAGGACTACAGTGAGTCCATCGCAGTGGGAGGGGTGGGATGAAAAAAGAGCGAGAGGAACGTGATCGGGAACGGGCGGAAGGAGAAGAGAGAGACCGGGATCAGGTGACGGGCGGAAGAAGCAGCGTGGCTCTGTGATCTGTCCTCATTAGGACGGACCTGATCCCTACTGCTATTCTGTGTCCATCTGCAACTCTAGTGGCTCCGCCATGGCAAACTACACTCTGTGTATATATATATATATATATATATATATATATATACTTATGAATATATGTTGTCTTTACAGCAGAGGGCAGACAAACTGCTGTACTTTTAACAGAGCAAGAGGAAGACAAAGAGTAAAGTCGCCGAAATACCTGGAACATTGTTCTTAGAAAAAAAATACACCCTGTATGATTTATAAAATGAATATTGAAATGACATTTTGGGCTGGATGAGAAGACCGATAGCACAATCTATATATATATATGTACGTTAAATATGAAGCTTGAGTCAGCGGATAATTAGCTTAGCATGAAGATGGAGGGCAGGAGTAAACAGCAGTCTGTCCAAAGTGTAAAGAATCGTCCCACCAGCCCATTTAAAGGTCGATAATTAACTCTGCATACTGTCTCTTGTTTGTTTAATCCACAGACTGGAGTCCTGGAGTCGGCTAATTGCCGAGCTGCTTCACAGTGACAAGACGCTGGTCTCGGCAAAGAAATAGCCCGCCGCATAACTCACCGTAAAACCACAACTTGCTGTTCTTTCACTTCAGTTTGTGTACAACACCCCCTGACAAATAACATGTTAATTAGCTTCAGAGGTGGTTTTATTCCGAGGACAGAGCCAGGCTTGCTTCCAGTCTTTTTGCTAAAGCTAAGCTAATTGTCCGGCTTCATATTTGATGTACAGACATGAGAGTGGAATCTATCTTCTTGTCCAAACTTTACGCTTTTCTGTCCGTTAGACTCACGATTGGACAAACAAGCCACAAGTCCTGACTGTCCAGCTATTTGTCCAAAGTAACCAGCGTTACTCTGGACAAATGGGCGGTTCCCCATCGCTAACTTTTAATGAAGTGCTCTGCCAATGTTCTCGTCTTCCTGGAAAGGTAAACAGTCCGTGCTTGCTCCGGTGCTATTTTTGAATAAAAAAAACCAAATCGGTGTGAAATTGAATTATTCCTTCCCGTGGCTCATTTCCAATGCTTTCCTGAGCTCTCCGATGCCTGAAGGTTTCTCTCATTTGGACTCGGTTGCTGTGCGAGTGCAGCTGGATGTGTGATTAGGCACGGCGGGTTAGTGATCTTCGCAAGCAGCCGGGGAGAGGTATGACATTTATTTTTCAAACCTCTGACCCTGAGGATGAAAAATGCATGTCTCGAGCTTAGCCGAGGAGGTTTGGGTAATCATTTATGCCAGTGTCTCCAGTCCCGTGTCTTGACTCACTGACAGGTGATGCCTCACCTCCCCCCCCCCCCCCCCCCCCCCGCTCCCGTCCACATCGTCTCCTCCCTATAGTCCCAACAGGACACCATCAGTCGGTCCCTCTGTTGATGAGCGCCTCTCACGTTCAACCTTGACCCGGAGTCGGCTCACCGTCCTCATCTCGTCTCCTTCCTCCCTCCAACTATCCCTGAGGTCTTTTTTTTTTTTTTTCTTCTTCACTTTTGACTTTTACGGCACCCTCTAAATCTTCTCCTAGTCTCTCTTGT
>NW_027176672.1:1543436-1610031 GCF_023349555.1 Cebidichthys violaceus
AGTCGAATCACTTTTACGATAACTTGCGTAATCAATATTTGTTTACCTAAAATGGGGTCACATTTATTCGTTTTCTCCCTCAGTGACGTGTGCTGCGTGTGACGTTCAGTTGCAGTCCTTCTTCCGTTCTCTCTGGCGGCGAGCTGCTGAAGCCACCTCCCTTTTTTTTTTTCCAGCTTATCTTCAGCCGTCACAGGTCATTCGACATGGAACTACTGCGCTGCCTGAATTACATCTGGACAAAAAATTGAAATGGTAAGAAATGAGGGAGAGAAAAAAAAAGCCCAGTCAGTCTGGACATGTAATAAGTTTGCCGGCCTTCCCTTGAACTTGAATTATCTTAAAACATTTGAAAGGTAAGGCGTATGTGTGATTATGTATGAGACGCTTCTCTACAGAGTCTTGCCATATGGGTGTGTGTGTGTGTGTGTGTGTGTATACATGCATACATGAATGATGTGTGAGTGTGTGTGTGGGACCCAGTCTTTTTTCCATGCAAAATCATTCTGCCTCACAATCATGATTTCAGAATTCTCACATGTTCTCAAAAGTTCTGAGATCTTACAAAATCCTCGGTGAAGTCACTCAAACAGTCAGGAGGTGCCACCGGATACAAAGGCAGTCCCGAAGACTGATGCCCGTTCAAGACTTGAGGACAAAACCACGGGGTCCCCTGAGTCCCACGGCTGTCAGCCTTTACAGTATATGCCTAATGAGTCCGACCCCTCCCCCCCCGCTCCCGGAGCCCAGCAGCAGCAGAGGCTCGGATCCTTCCAGGGTGAGTGCGGGCACCGCAGGACCGCATCCGTCCTCCAGGGTCAGATCCAGTTCTGATCGATGACTCCTCCGGGACGAGAAAGATGGCCGGGGCCGCTCCTCGTCTCTTGGCGTATATATATATATATATATATATATATACACACACACACCGGCAGATAAAAATACACACAAAGTGTACATACGTACCGATGCGCTGTGACCTTGTCCATGAGCACACTACTTAAATGGCAGCGTTTCTGATGAGTGGTTTTTCCATGGGGGAGGGAGTGAGGGGGGGAAAAAAGGGGGTGGTGGGTGGGGGTAGATGTGATGATGAAATACAGCGATTGTCCCCTGATAGATTGGGGACAAGGCCCCTAATCGCTCTTTATGTCATGTGAATGACCTCCCGGGATACAGAGCGTGGATTCATCACCCGCAGCCCCGCAGAGTGAATGTACTGTACAGGTGTGCAAATGGCACCTTTTAACCTGATGAAATCCTCCACCAACCACTCCTCTTTAGGCCTCTGTGACCTATAGCGGACCCCGTTATTACCAACATGGAAGCTTAGTTTATAGCAGGATTTATCACAACTGTAGCTTACTGCGTTATTTTATTTTTTTGAAGAACACAGAGTGGTCTGTGTGCGTAAAAGGGATAAAGAAGTAAAGGAGATGAGGTGACGTGTGTGAGGAGAAAGGAAGCGTGGAGTGATTCGGTGCTATCTCAATGTGATGGAGTCATTCATCAGAGCTGGATCTGCTCCTGGAGGACTGATGGGGGATCCCACGGTGCTACCGCTAACGCAGAATGGATCCAAACGTTGGAACCAGACATTTCTTTTTTTTTTTTTTTTTTTTTTTTCATCCTTAAAATTACCTGCCCAGACTGCACTCGTCTATTTAGAAATCCATTGAGCACAATACAATAGGATTTTTGGAATGATTGTACATTTCACAAAAGAGGCTTCACAAAGTGTATTTGATGGTCTTGTATCCTGGTGATGCTCTCTCCCTTTTTTTTTTCTTTTTTTTTTTAAAGTGACATTTTTCTTTTCACTTTTATTTTGAAGGAAAATCATTTAACTTCCATTTCCAGCTCTCAGAGCTCGGGGTCACGTTGCCCTTTTCTCTTCTTTTGTGCTTTTCTTTTTTTTTTTTATAGTGAGACCAAGATGCCCTCTAAGAAGAACGCTGAGACGCTCGCTTACAACATACGACACACCGATACACAAAAGTGAGACGCTTCACACAAAAAGAAAAATCAGCGATGGTAAAGTTTGAAACCAAACTTCAAATCTGTGTAACTTTCTTCCCAGATTCTATATAATACATGCAATAAACTCTTATTATAAACATCTCTGGCCCTTTGAACAAGTTGGTAAACTTCTACTTCACAGATAACACAGTGGATTACCAGAGTCCGGGTGGTAAACCCTCCATTACACCCTTTGTTGTGGTGTTTATGCCCCGGTGATCCCGTTCCTCCACAGCTCATCTGTATGCAGCCTGCCGGTGTCGCGCACGGCCGGCTCTGCACTCAGTGTATCTACTGCGGTGCTCCGCGTAGCGTGACTGCTGCCTGTGTATCGTCTATCAAGGGATAGCATAACCTCGCCTACAACAAAAAAAAAAAAGAAGAAAATAATCATATTCCACTGAATCAGAATTCAATTCCAGATTCCTCCAAGAAAATATCATAATAATACATCTCCCCTGGATTCCACTTGGGCCACTGTCATAGTGCTTCCTGACTCATCGCCTGCACTGTAATATCTCAATAACATCTCGGACAGAGACATGATGAAACATCCAGTGAACACATTTTATTTGCTGTTTGGAGAGAGAGAGAGAGAGAGAGAGAGAGAGAGAGAGAGAGAGAGAGAGAGAGAGAGAAAACCTTGAGATGGTGTAAATGTAGATATCTAAAGGTGCTTACATACATTGTTGTTATGAATATGAAACGCCGTGACGACGTTTTGTGTTATTGCCGCATTATTCATACATCAGAGAAATATGGTAGAAACGAGCTTAAAAAAAATGCATGCGGTGCAGTGTTACTGTTCAGCCCCGGCGCGTTGCGTATTTGCGACGCTTTTGCGATTGTGCGGCGGTGTCGCTCTTCATCTTCGACGCACTTAAAAAACGTTGAATAGAGGTAATGAGATTGCCGCTGTACAACAATGACGGCGTTCCATAATGGATTACTGCGTCGCACGCGCACAATGCCGTTGGTTTCACAGTCCCCCCCCCCCCCCCCCCCCCCCACCCCCCGATTAGCGGTGTGCAAATGTAACACTTGTTAGGCGTTCTGTAAACAGCACCGAGGGAGATTATTTGTCAGGCGTGTTGGGATTCTATCAAGAGAGTCGGCCTGTGTGATGCATTGCGCCTTCCACGGCGCTCCCTGCAGTCACAACACTGCTGTTCATCCGCTCATCACATCCTCTGTTCTGCAGTGACACATTGAATTACGCGGCATACAAATTCTGATTACATGACAAATGCACACTAACAAATGTGCGTCGAGGCAGAAACGTATTTAGTGGCGTTCTCCTTGCGAGTATTAATGTAATTGGGACATTACATCACTTATCTACAAATTACTTAAATATGCTGTTAAATCGGTTTAACGAAGATGTTTCGAAGGCGAATTAAAGGCTGTTGTAGCGCAGAGGCTGAGGGGGAATCGAGGAGATGTTCCAACGGGTGCTCAAAAGCAGAACTTTGAGACCCGTGGGCTCAGATTCTGGGTCCTTTTAAGGGGTCAAATGTAGGCTACTGAAGCACTTTAGGGAAAGACGATGGTTAAATATAGAAAACGTACGCATTCAAAGGCAGAATGAACAGGATATACAGAGAGCGTCAACCTATTAAAAGCGCGGCGACGGTTGTGACGTTTTTGGGAATTATATTTATTGGTTTTCTTGCCCAGAGTAAGATGAGAAGATATGATACAAATAGTAATACCTCACACCTGTCCAGTACATATAAGGGCGCAGCCAGCAGCCGGTTAGCTTAGATAAAAGAGTATGTATTAGCGTGTAGCATATGAGAGAGGTAGAGAGCACATAGACACACGTCTGAAAGTGTCCAACTGCTCCTTTAACAAAGTGCCTTCAGTGGTCTGAACGTAACCATGAACACATGAATCAAGCTTTAGCGCAGACGCTGTCCGGTAAACATTTTAAAGATACGTTCAGCATCCACACGGTGGGGGGGGGGGGGGGGGGGAGCTATCAATCATAGCTGCGCGCCGTTTGATCGGAACTATCAAGAGTGCCTCGCTTACGCTGCCCCCAACCTCTGCGCAGTGGTTACACCGACTTCCTCACGTTGCAGATTTCGAAGAGGCTCCTCTGAAACCCTGTGCATCGATCCGGTGCGTGGTCCGCCGCTCTACGCTGTGATTCCGCTTTTTGATTCTGCGGCGGTGCATCTGTGGTCGAGTTCTTTTGGACCTGAACGTACTCCGAGCTTAACGATCCAACATGTATAGTTGTAACGTGAACCCGCTGGTTTTCGCAACCCAGAGGAATGATTCCAAGTATTGACACACCTGACGTTTAATTGATTGCGTTAACAACCTGGAGTTTATTTAAAAAGGTCAAAGGTCAACAGCTGTGTGTTGACCCGTCTCTCCACGCTTACCTTCTTCTTTACCCCTGGTCTGTGGTCCTGGAGGGTTTTGGTGAAAAACTTGAATACATGCAGTTGTTTGAAGGAGAGGTTTTCACAGCAATATAAAACTACGTCACATTTACCTCCCTAACACTAGCTCTAAGCAGCTTAAAGTATTTAATGCCAACATGTTTTCACACGTTAGTATCCGTGGTCTTACCTGCCGCTTTGGTTGTTTCGTTGGATGAAGTCCAACACATCTGCAGCTGGTCTCGGATGATGTTCCAGCTCCACTGTCCACTCAGGACCTCACTGATCATGTGGATAAGAGGTCCATGCGTTGTCTCTCTTCAGCCTCTGCAGTGGTGCTACCGGCTCTCATCTAGTCGTGGTTGTAAGAGTCCAAGCGTTCCTGTTTCCACCTTTCTCATTTAGACTTCCTCAGTGAGATTCTTCCACATAACGGTTGATCTGTCTGCCTCGATATATATATATATATTTTTTTTTACACAACACGTTGATGCAGCCGGTCCCCCCCCCTCAGATCATGTCTCAGATGTAAATCCGGCCTTGCGAGACTAATCGTGGGGTGAAACTTGTCCCGGTCTCAGTAGCCTTGCAATGCAGATAAGAGCCGTTGCGTAATGTGATGAAATCGTCAGCGTTACTATTCCACTGCTGGGATTTCTAATGGCAAAAGCCATGTTTTTTTTTGGTTTGATGCACATCCTTGTTCCTAATCTGCCTTTGTTTACGTTAGCTGATATTTTTAGAACAAAGAATGAAATCTCTCAACGCGATGTGTTTTTCGTGGACAATGCGACGGCTCAAAACCCATTCTGACCTTAATATCCAGAAGCCTTCATATATTTTCCCCGCGAGGGAATTTAATTTAAAGTCGTTGTTGGTCTGGGGTCATTTTCCTGCACCTGGATGTACGATACGGCACCATATACAATAACAATACACTTTCCCTGATGCCTTCCCATGCAGGTCCACTCACAGAGGAAGCAGAGGAGGGACTCGGTTACTGTCAACAGTGTTGTGATTATTAACACCTTATAGTTACATGCTAAAGGAATAAGAAACACAAAGAGAACATACATTTTAAAAACATTTAAAGACAAGCAGCTTTACACATTTATAGTAAAATACCCGGGAATCAAACTTCAGTCATTTAAACGGTAGAAAACCGTTTACTGTTGCTTCACGATTTACCTTCGCAGAGTGTTTTATCTCAAGAAAGCGACCTTTCCTCTCTCTGTCACTCACGTCTGGAGGGACTCTTTGGTTTCCCGCCCAGAGGCGGTGTCACATGACGTGGTCCAGCGGCTCACTTTGAGGGTCTATGACCTCACCTAATGACTCTAACACACTCTGCTGCCGTTGGACACGGGAACATTCAAAGAGACGTGAAAAAAAAAAAAAAAAAAAAAAAGTTTTCACAAGATTTCCAAAGACCGGCTCGATCTGTTGCTGCTTTACAAGCGGAAGACGAGAGCGACGCTCTCCATCGACTGTGTTAATTTGATTTGGTGCGTACAAAATCAATACCAGCACGAACAAATCCGCCGTCATCCTGTGCCTCTAATTGGCCTACCATTAGTGTGATTATTTTTTATAAATGAGCTGTCTGTTTTTAGGCTTGGAGATATGTCAGGATGAAATCAATCAAGCCAACGCCGCGCATTACTATCAATGAGGCTGCTCCATCCCTTTAGAGAAATATCTGTCAAACGGGGAGGGGGGGGGGGGGGGGGGGGGGGGGGGGGGAGAAAAAAAAGCACATGTCATAGTTAAACTCAAAGCCAACTTTGAGTTTTCATGTGAAATACAAAGTTCCTCTGCCGAGGCACTTTTGCAGGGGGCCCTGCTTAAACGCTCAAAGGAGGCGCTGCCTGGGGAATATGTATGTACAAAGTGGAGGTAAATAAATAATGAAAGAGATGAATGGAGGGCTAAAGCAGACAGCTGATGAGGCTGATCATAGGGAGGGGGTGAGACTGCTCCTCTCTGACGCTGTCAGCAGGGTGTGAGGGTTAGTAGTGATTAAAACTGCTTTCCTCCCACCCGTCAGCGGAGAGACACACACACACACAGACACACACACACACACACACACACACACACACACACACACACACACACACACACACACACACACACACACACACACTGCTATCTCTGCAAACTGACTTACAAATAAACAGCTTAAGCCCCTGTGATGTGCAAAACAGATGATGTTTTTTTTTTTTTTTTTTCACTCAACACAGGCGGACCCATTTGACTGGCTCTGCATTTCTCTGTGTGTTTACATGCTAAAGAACGCGAGTATAGAAAAATACATTCCATAAATTCTTATATAAAAGCCAGTTGTTGTTTTTTTTAAATAATGGCACAGTGTCAAATATTAGGGCGTGGCCAGCGGACAAAGAAAGTAATACAGGCTGGGTAAAAACCATTAAGGCGAACAACAATGGCTGACGTGGTTATTTCAGCATTACTGTACGTACATTTACACTAATGGCTTCAGTCCGGCCAGACTCATTACAGATGTATCATCTGCCTCTTCAGTCAAAAACGGGAAGTCTGCTATTTTTTTTTTTTAATGCGAGAAATGTGCTGGATATGTTGAGTTGCATTCAGGTAAACCAGGAGGTTTTAGTTTTGGGGAAGCTGGTGTCAATAGCAAAGGCCTGCTTCTCTCTGCCACTGAGCTGAGTAATGTGTGTGTGTGTGTGTGTGTGTGTGTGTGTGTGTGTGTGTGATTCAGATGCTACACACAGTTTCTTTCTTAGTTTTGATGTATCGATACGGCTGCTGTAAATACATATTAATATGAATTTAATCAATTTCTAATAATGTCAGTAGGGCTTTTTGTGTCTTTCTGGTAGTAAACGTTCGCCTTGGGTGGGACGGTGTGGAGCATCTTGGAGGGCATCATATCCAGATCATAATACGGGAATGTGCAAAAAAATCAGACGGAATATAAGGAAATGAAAGATTTATGTTAAGATAGAGAGTTTCATTCATTTTCAAGAAGAGAAAGAAAGAAGGAAGTGAGAACACTGGCGGGATATATTCCGTCAGTACAAGGAGAATATATTGAAAGACATGAACCATCCATGAACAATGTCATAGGAACGCAATAATGCCACATTATTATTCAGGTTTTTTTTTTTTGTATGCTTTGTATAATGTATAATTCATCTTAAGTGGGCCTGAATGTCAAATAGACTCATCTGCTCACCGTGCGGAGCGAGGTCGGAGAGGAAGAGGTCACTGCTCTGTACGTGCTTGAAAAAAATAAATAATATATACATACATACATATATATATATATACGCTCGGGCTTAACGAGCTTAATGCACACGCCCCGTTCTTGCTGCTCGGTAGCTGTAATACCTCCACGCGTGTCGTCCTCTCTGCCATGACGGAGTCCAAACTAGATGTTCGGGCGCTTTAGTTAAACCGGAGAGCTGGAGGTGCCTTTCGTTCGACCCGGATTTGACTCGTACTGCCACTAACTTCCACACACTGGTCCTTTTAAAATGTAAACACGACGATGTATCACCTCTGAAATAAAACCCTGTCGTCCTCGATCAAATAAAAAAAAATAATAATCCATATCACAGCATTAGATTAATACTGTAAATGATTGCAGCGTAGGAGCAGAGTAGCATTGTAGATTCTTTAAAGCTCAGCCTGTGTTTTTACAACATCCAATTACACAGCCCTTAATGCAGACGGATGGAGTTGTACTTCTGTGTGGGAAAAGATAGAGTGCGAGACAAGGAGAGGAGGGAACATGAAGAGGCAGGACAACGGTTTGTAGAGAGAGCGGAAGAGTGGAAGCGAAGCAAAAGGAGGGCAGATAATGACAGAAGAGGAAGAAGAGGAGGAGGAGGAGGAAGAAAGGTAATGCAGAGCTGAGAGACAGATGTTCAGATAAAGGTTCAGAAAAGGAGACAACAGGCGAGACAGGTAGAGACATGAGAAGGAAAAAACAAAGATAAAGAGCTTTGATTGGGTTTATTGCCCTCTTGCCCCCCCCGTCTCCTCTTATTACACCTTTGAGTTGTTGTTCTAGCAGGACTGTAACGTAATAATCACGTTTTCAGTTCAGTATTGTGGGAGATTTGGTATCTGTGCATCTTTTAAAGTAGACTTTCCGTGACATTACCTGCGTACAGCAGGGGGCACATTTACCCCCCCTTCCCCCCCGGTCAGGAGTGGATAGTCCCGTTAGCTGTTAGTGCCAGTGACTCACTCAGCTGTGTGTGTGTGTACTGGTCGTTCCATTAGCAGTTAGCTGATAGGTCCAGAACAATAAAAGTGGTGTTCCCTCACTGTGGCTGTGTTCATACTTACCATACTACTCATTTCATTCATAATGGGGCCGGGCAATGCGGCCCTGGAAGGAAGTCTCTCGTGCATCGTGCATACCCGTTGGCATGTCACAACGAGTATGCATTATGCAGCAGTAGCCTACTTTAGTATGCAATTTTGAAAACCCTGCAGAGCAGCTGTCAGCTGTGTGATCATTTGCGGCCACTACCGGCCAGGGACGGGTTTAGCGAGAGAAGAGTCGGCAGTCAATCATCGGCAATATCGTGCAGTCCTTTAGCATGCAGCCGCTAACGAGCACCCAGACGTGCTATGCATGTTTGGAGCAGCTTTATGCGAGATCTGCCACGGACAGACACAGAGATGCACACACACACACACAACCAATCTGATTACATCCTGGTGGAGATAAATACCCTCTAATATTTGATCAGTTCTGAATTTGTTTTTCGCTGCGTGAGAAAATGTACATGTGGCGCGAAAACTTGCCGTGCAAAGTGTGAAATGCGCGAGTCTCGAGGCCAATATGTGAGCCTCAGCAGCCCCGGTGTTAATCGTCCTTAATCACATGAGTTTAAAACGTGCCGTGACGAACCTGCAATAAACCCCTCCTTGCCACGACGTCGGTATCAACAACAACTCGGCGTCTGCCACTTCTTCGGCACGTCTCGTAGCGTTTTACGGTCGGCCGTGTTTCACCGTCCTCTTTGATTCATCCCTCCTCTGTCTGAATATGAACCGCTCCACCGGAGAGGAATGGAATAACCGATCAATACTACCTCGCATGTTAGCAGTTAGCTTGCCAGACAACATTATCCATCGGCTATCCCGGCAAGTAGTAACTTTGCCTCCAAACTTCTGGAATATAATCTTGCGGATTAATTTCTCTTTGCCGTTTGACGAGAACTAAAGAGGCCATGTTAGTTATATTATAGAAAATGATCTCACAGTAGTGCAGAAAGGAAAAAAAAAAAAAGAGCTTACCTTTAGTCCGCCACAAGTAACAGCAGGTAGTGGAATCAGAAAAACAACTGATTACCTATATAGATCACCTTATGTCCAAAGAGGACGGCTGCTATATTAATAAACATGCACATATGGTTGGGCCCCACCTTCAGGGAAATATGTATGTTTTCATTTCAAAAGAATTTAGCTCAAGCTCTAATGAAATATTCACCGATCGATCCCCCTGCGGCTGCGCCAAGCTTGACATATGGTCATTGTTTCTCCCCCCGCCCCCCGCCCCCCCCCTCTCATACTGTAGTGCTCCGCTTGAGCTTCAAACCCTCTCAAATGGTTGAAGGAGACACTTGGGCCACCTGTGGTTCTTGCGTATATTTGTATGTGCACACAGTTGGCCGTTTCTCGTCAGACCGAAAAAGGTCAAGTAAGACCCGAACGAGCTCCCTGGAGCTGGTGAACACCCGTTTACCGGGGACGATGGACTGAACGCACCTCTTCAGCTGTTTCTGAGGAGTGAGATAGCCATCGTTTCATCTTCCCGTCCTTCGTGATTTGAAGGAACCCTGTGATATCCTGAGAGTCCGGTGATTAAAAAGGTGATCCCATCATCTCCAGATAACCGACCTGCCAATAAATCTAACGTAATCACTCACTTTAAACTCTCATTTCCCTGTCTGCTTATAGTCCAATATCCATTAAAGCAACGTTCAGAACATGAGATATGAATCACACTGTTTACAGTGCTTAGCCAACAACAGTATAATGATATACTGTACGGCGTATTATTGTCCCCACGGGCGCTCTTCAAACCCTCCCGTTCTTTTCCCCTTGACTCCAACACTGCAGTGTTTATAGCACAATCTGCTTAACAGTATAACAACTTTCACATTTCTAATGATCTCCACAACCATTAAGCCTATAAACACATTTTACGATGCCATTACGCACTCAGGTGTTGTGGACGCTCAACGCTGACTGGACAGATTTCGTCGAGCCGCATCCCGATGCCGAGGCGAAGATGGGTCGTGAAAAATAGGATACCGCCAAAAATAGTGTTTCTGTAAGGGAGTCCACAGCGCAGCAGCGTGTTGATTAACTGGCCATGTTCCTTTTTATCCAGATTGACAGGACACATCTGTGGAAGGGGACTGGCTGGTTCCAAGCAGGAGCAGGCCAGGTGTGAATATTTCAGGAGGTACATGGAACATCTGGACAGCTGGATGGAGGGCTCGGTGAGCTGAATAAATAGAGGAGACTGGTGTATGTGTACTCGAATGGTTCGCGGATTTCTACATCTCTCACCAAACCAGTATGTCTTCTCTATTTACACCCAACATGCGATCTGTATCCGGACATGTTATCCGGATAAGTAAATACGTCTGGAACGTGATCACATCTGTCTGACCCAGGCGCCAACGTGGAAGTGTCTTACAACTTGCATTCTCTCTACTGAACAGCAGGGGGCGACTGTTCTAGTCGGATTGTATGGAAATCTATGAGAAAATGTATTTATTCCCTCAGTAAACATTGTAAACATGAGTTTATGGTCTCAATCTCTAGTTTACAGTCTTCTTCAATACAGCATGATGTTCATTTAGTACATTATGCTCCATTTAGAGTCAAACAGACCATAAAGCAGGGGATGCTTTAGGGCGGGGCTTACTGTGATTGACAGGTCGCTGCCGCTACAAGAGCCGTATACGACGTCTCTAAATCACTCCTCTGCATTCCAAATGTGCTAATTTCAGGTCATTGGTTGCAAAAAAATCCAACATGGCGACGGCCGTAATCCAAAATGGCGTCGGCAAAATTGACGAACTTGAGTCTTCAAAGCGGCAGTCCCCAAACCGATGACTACGTCCACTTCTCATATCCAGTCTGTGGGCTGACTTCCTCTGGTGGTCGTCTGGCTCACATTGTGTTTGGATCTTAGGAAGGCGTAAATGCAATGCATCCGTTCCTACGCAACGCCGCCATTCTGCTCTAAAGCCAATGCGGCGCCTTCGTCGTCCTTCGTCTCTGGAGTAAGCGTTTGAAAAATGACAGCGGCAGATACTTTAAGTAAGCTTACTAATTTAAAAAAACAAACTTAACAGACAGAAGCACCTCCCCTGTGTTTTCTCTCCGGTTTGTGATGGATCAATGTAGGCGGGCTCCCGGTGAAGCTGTTGTAAAGCTCCTGGCTTCATTAATCCGTCACAAGAAAACAGAATGTGTTCATGTCCGCTACGTTGGGCTTTCAATCAAGCCGTAATCGTGAGTTTGTCCGTCAAAACGATCACAAAGTTTTTGGGAATATTTCACTCAGAGACAGTGTTGATGTGAACCCTTTATTTCTTAACAACACAAAGATGTTTCATCAAACATGTTCCTTTTGTCTCGGTGCCTGGCTGCATTCCCATCGTCCATCTAATTAATTCATTTCTTTTAATTGTAATAAAATATCATTATGCAAGATGGCAAGGAACAAACGTTGCCTTTTTTTTTCTTCTTTTTATCCAATTAATAATCGATTATTAATGAACAGACTAATCGCTAATCCATATAGTCATTACGTGCAGCCCTTATCTGAAGTTGGCTAACTTTGATTTATTACAAAATTCATCCGTTCAACAATGTAGCTTTGTTCAACCTGCGAGTGAAAATGAACTATACAGGGGCACCAGACGCATGATGGGGACTGATGTTGTGGGTGACCTATAAATGTACAACACACACACACACACACACACACACACACACACAAGCATCTATCACACACCTGTATCTCACATCTATCTATAGACAGTAGGGGTGTAAATCACAAGTCTTATTGATTCTTTTGGCAACTATGCGATATTTGGCTGTCTGCCGCGATACAATTTTGATTAAATTCGGAGGCCTGCGATTTGATATAGTGACTTCCTTAAATGGCGTATAGGTAAAAGACACGGATGTGTTTAAAAAGCCGCCGTCACGACGAGCAACCCGGCACAGAGTCACCAGTTAACACGGCCACTTCGTTAGAACGGAACACCGGCGCCGTCTTTAGCTGCACGCTGTTCCACCCGTTATTAAACTTAATACACAGTCTCTGCTATCACAGCAGCATCAGCGTGGTGCTGAGAGGACAGCAGATAGGAGAGGAGTCGTGACGTGTCACTCCAGATTAATGTACAGAGATGGGAAGAACCAGACAAGGTTCTCTCACTATAGCTACCTCCGCCATCATTGTTGGGGGGGGGGGGGGGGGGGAACAAGCAGACCTTGCAACATATATTTATTCCCAATAAATGAAGGGTTTATTTAACATTGTAACGTATCACATTTAACAAAGGCTGTTTGTTTTTGAGGTCTACTTTGGGCAACATTGAACACATCTCCTCTTAGCGTGTTCATTTTAACCACAGCTACACCTTCATCATATCACATCAGATCATATTTGTGGTGCGATGATCAGGCGGCGGCAGCAGCAGTGTGTGCGCGCTCTATATGGATTTGTTTAAGGTATAAAAATAGCTAGTTATGTGCTATTTCGGTCACTATTTCTGTGCAGTAGATACTCATAATATTCACCTTCACTCCCTGGCATACAGTCGCTGCTCTCTTTCCACAGAGGTGGGAGTCGGTCCTGTACCCAGACCCCAAAGCACAGCTGCTCTCCGTTTCCTAGTGTTTCTCTGGGACAGCACAGGCCGCAACTCCGGTTTTATTTAACTCCGGTTACTTAAAGTCCGTGGTCAATAGGAGGTAACGTCCGTCTATAAATGGAGTAATTTCCTTCCACTGCCTTCATAATAACATGTTTATTGTGGGAGAAGTACTCAGATCTCGCGCTTAAGTGAAAGTAACAATACCACGGTGTAAAAGTCATGTACTCATATTTTAATTTGAGTAAAGGTGTAGAATTATCTTAAATGGTACATAAGTATAATTGATGGCGACAACACTTTGATGTTGAAGCTGGTAGAGGCGGAGCTAATCACTACTTTATATACTCTACATGCTGGGCATCGATATAGTTGTATCTTAATCTATAATATAGCATAATCTATTTGTTGATCATACTTATATGTGTTAATAATATGTATCTGCAAAGAAACTAGTCACTAAAGTTATCAATTAAGTGGATTAAAAGTACAATATTTACCTCTGAAATGTAGTAAAAAAGCTTCTGCAGTAAAGGGAAAGAAAGTACTAGTACCTCAACATTCACTACTTGAGTAAATATACCTGGATACTTCATACAGGAAGTGGCATTATGCAGATAAATGAAGAGAGCGGAACAAACCCTGTGTTTTAATGTGGTGTCTGGTAAACACCTCATCCTCTTGATAATTACTTTCATTAAAACCTATTATGTAGTCTTGCGTGAGGCTGTTCTTCATCTGCACTCGTGGTTTTATTCCACATCCTCGAGTCGTCTGAAGCGCTCTTCCCACTCACGCAACCTGCCGTGTGGTATTGATGATGAGTTATCTGGTACAGTATGGCCGTACGCATCACAGCAGGTGTTCCTCCACAGTTGTGTGTATGCCTGTGATTTTGTGATGAGTAGGTGCTTATGCATTCACTCACTGCATACAGAACTGTTATTGTGTTCCCCGCCATTGCCTCCAGCTGCTCCAGAACAACACAAACAAAATGCGGCGTGGGCCCCAACCCTCCCTCCCTCCCTCCCTCCCCCCCCTCCCTGCCTCCCTCCTCAGACACAAACATCGGTCCCCTCTGGGCGATAGACGCAGCGCTCATTCATTAACAGAGATATCAAGGCGAAAACAAGCACGACCCCCGAGGAATCGAGGTGGGGAGAAAAGAAGGAGAGATGATGAGGTGTTTAGCTGCGGTATCCTCCTCCACCTCTTTCCTCAGAGGTGGTCCTAATTACCTAGCGTCTGATGTCTCTCTCATCTCCCTGCTCTGTTCCCAGCTGCAGCGTGCCCTCGGTGGGCCTGTCGCGGCTGACCGTGATGCCGCGCTGAAGCCTTCCTCCTCCTCCTCCTCCTCCTCCTCCTCCTCCTCCTCCTCCTCCTCTTCTTCTTTCTGCTCGCGCGGTGATGCTCATTAAAAAAAGAGCACGCCGGAGGGACCGGCCCTCAATCCTTCTGCCCTACATTTCACCCTCTCACTTTCACACGACCCGGCGAGGAGCCGCCCAAATTCCCCTCCAGCAACCCCCCGCCCCGCCCCCCCCCACCACATCCCTGAACCGGGAGACACCGGCTGACATGCCGCCCGTCGCCTCCCCGGTTTAAGTGCCTTTTATTCTTTGCCCGAGTCTTTATCGTCCCTAATTTCTGGAGATTTTGATGTCCTCTACTTTGACATCTCTACTCTGAAGAATGAAACACTGAATGTGCTCATGACTGATGAGTCGGTCAGTCCTTTGACAAAAGTTTCAAACTTTGTTGGTACTTTTTTTTTTTTTTTTTTTTTTGTACTATTGATGTTGGCAGTTTTGAAGTTTTGAAGCCAAGCAATACGAGCCAGGCAGAGGCGAGCTGGTGAGCATGATTGGATAATGATCCTCGGACGGAGCTTTTAGCAGAACTCATCAAAAGTAGCCAACTTTTCACAAGGCAAGCCACTGTTGAAGCAGCAGATATATATATATATATATATATATATATATATATTTCTTTTTTCCAAAATAGAATTTCATAG
This sequence comes from Cebidichthys violaceus, assembly GCF_023349555.1. Lineage (NCBI taxonomy): Eukaryota > Metazoa > Chordata > Actinopteri > Perciformes > Stichaeidae > Cebidichthys > Cebidichthys violaceus. Next base: position 1,558,772 of record NW_027176672.1, read on the forward strand.
AAACAGTTGCCTGATATGTTCCTTCCAGAGCTATTCCTCAAGGTAATTTACCACCATCCCCTCTGTTTATTCGACTTCATTCTACAGCTCATATGCCCTGACCTGTCGCATCCAATTAGCCTAATTGGATCTGTCAACCCCGGCACTCGTTCACCTGTGAGGGGTCACAGTGATGTTAGCCCTCACCTTGGCGATAACGACTCAAGAAGCCACCCGGCTGAATACAGATGTAAAAAGTTCCGTGCGCTACATCCTTGTCTTTTTATGTGTAACGGCACTACAGAGAAGTTTGTGTCACATGGTTCGTCCCAGAGGGGCAGAAAACATACCCTCTCGCCTTCTGAACTGTTTGGATGACACTACATTGGATTCTCTTTCCTGTGTTGTATTTTCTAATACATGGGCAGCCAATAACGTGGGTGTGCTTGGCCATGAATTATAGATCTGTTGTTGGCGCTGGGTGTGTGGATATGAACTGTGCATGCCGGGGCCAGATAAGGCCAGATTTATACCTTTAGCTGCCAGGCGCAGACTCGGGGAGCCAGCTCTCAAATTAAATGGAAATTGAGTTTGAGGGAGCTAATAAAACAGCCGTACAGCGGCCCCTCTTACCGCGCCGTGTCCTCCTCAGCATACAATGCATGCGTGATGCTAGAGGACTGCTGTGTTTATCCTGATCGGCCGTGGGGCTCCCGGTCTTGCGTTGCCGTTAGTGGATGCCTCTGTGAGGCTGGAGGCGGGACGCGGCCGGGTTTGTCTCATGATTATGAAGAGAAATCCTCTGTCGGGACTCTTCCAGCCATTTGGCTCAAACTTGTTTTAAAAAACGATCCATTTTGTTCCTATTACGCAAAGAGCACCATGTATTCACTGTTTCGCCCAAATCATACACGACGCTGCTATTTGTTTTTGCTTACTGCTCTCACTTATTTGTGATCTTTTATCGATGCAAATTGCCCGAACCTTCCATTAAATGTGTGTTTTGAGCGTCCGGGTCAGGAGGTGCACAGCCGTCAGGTCCTCGTTGTGCATCGTGAGACGGAGCAGATATTTGTTGTTTTGCACGTCTAATCGCAGGCTAAGGCTTCATCGGTGAGCGTCCTCTGTCCCCCTTCTGTGTCGGATAGACCTCATCAGGCTCCCTCTCTGCTACTTACTCTGCATTTCGTCTGTGACGAGAGCATTTTAAAAGGGCCGAACGATGTCAGCGCTGCCACTTCAGGACACTGGAGAGGAGCGACACTATGCTTAATATTCATATTTTTTAGAACGTGTCCACGTAAGAGTTAAGTTACCGTTGAGCTTGTTCCAAAAGTCGACATCCCCGTCCTTGTAGTCTGTAATCTCATTATTACATCATGCAGAGTCATGCTTGAGCAGTTATTGATTTCCTTTGTGGAGGGAAGGCGTGCAATTTCACAGATGACCATGTAATGACACCCATTCGTTGTTATGTTAACAGAACTGTGCTCAGAAAGTCAATCCCTCTCTTTGGATAATTACTTTATTTACAGTCGTAGAGTTTCACAGCTGATCCACAGAGTAGGACGACATCATTCCACGAGCGTAACTTAAATCTAAATTATGCTGAACTCAAATTAAAAGTATATACCATTAACTCATATTTCCAGACCAATATTGATCATGTGTTATATTCAGATATCAAATCGGGTTACAGTATAAAGATGGAGACCCTCTTCAGACCTGGAAGCGTTCTTGATACCTCCAGGATGATTCTCTCTGGATGTCTCCTCGCTCCACATAAGCCCAGCCCAGCCTCCCTCTTCCTGGACAGAGATCTGAGGAAGCATAGGGTGCCGCTGGAGGTCTCAGCTTGGACATTTTTTTGTTGTTGTTGCTAATTAATTACCTCCCTGAAGTCTGACCGGGCATCCCGTGCCCAAATACCACCCGATGCTGTGTTCTCATTTTTTTTTCCCCCGCTTCACTCTGCTCTCTCATTGGCCTCTTTTCCACGCCAAGAGCATATCTAGCCCGGAGACGAGCCTCCGGGGGCCGGGGCCTCACCCGTTTTTTTTGAGTGTCATGGATAATGTATGGCTCTGTGTCCGATTTTATATATATTTATTACTTTTTTTCCTTTTTTCGTTTGGGAATCCAGCCCGGTACATTAATTATTAGGCGAAGATGAATCACAGTCTTCCTTGAATGTCATAAAATAGAGGAGAAAATATTCTCATTCCTGACTTATTGATGAATATTCAGTCAATCCCGTCGGACCCTTTACCTCTCGTTAACAACGCACGTGTTGCGTCTGACTGGAGATGTGACTTCAGATGATTTAATAGAAATAGATAAACAGTGAGCAGTTTTTTTTTCCAGCCACCAAAATAGCTGAATAATCATGTGAGATCCCAACACTGAAGCCCTATTCAGGTGCAATCAATTCCAGACGTCAGCAACTCTAATGTGCCAACACAGAGTTGTGTTGAACTACGACCAGCATGGCTGTGTGTGTGTGTGTGTGTGTGTGTGTGTGTGTGTGTGTGTGTGTGTGTGTGTGTGTGTGTTTGTGCTCCTCGTCGTAGAAAGCAGCGTGTTTCTGCAGCGGCAGTTCATTGGTCGAAATGAGGCAAAGCAGATTAGACGCGAATGAGCTCCTTCAAATGGTTTGATGTTCGTTTATCCATTAACTTCATCAAACTTAAACACCCATGTTAAGTTTAATATAGAGGAATTAGCAACTTGTAAGTTTTTACGGAGCGTTTTTTTTTTTCCCCACTTCATTTCAGTATGTGGCACTGACTCACGTGGTAAATTAGGCTGAAATCCACTAAATCACACGTGCTCAAACATTACTAATTATGATATATGCCGTGTCACAATCCGATGCATTTTAAGGTGAAAGTCGCAGCACCGCGCTCGCTGATATTTATCCATTCAAACACCGTCTGCGGTCACGTCCAGAGATTATCTAAAGCTGAAGGAAAGATCGATCAGTAGCTGCGTTCATTCTTTTTCTTTCAACGAATTGCTTCGCGTGTGACGGTGAGTTTTTAACGTGACTTCAATTCATTAAACCGCTGCGTCTGAAACGGCAAACCGGTTCCAGTCGAACACACGACTCTGGACGTTTGACAGAGCGGCTTCCGGAGCCTTCACGTTTGGCTGTAACGGCGGTCTGGAGTGGGCCAATCACGCTGCGCATTGTTTTGTTATTCATCAAAATATCCCACACAGGTAGAAGATCTGCTGCATGGCTGGCCATAACGGGATGAAGAAACACTTACAGACAGTAATGTGCATCAGGCCAATGAGCCATTCGCGGGCCCGGTGCCATCTCATTAGTCTTCCAATGACACCGGGAGAAGCGTGCTTAACGTCCCATTGTCTGCAGCCGTCAGAGGCAGGGAGGGAGACGGAGCCCCGGTTAACGTCGTAGAGAAAATCCTCTCCAAACTCATCCGGTTTTCCACTTCTTCACCCTCTTCCTCGCCTCCTTCTCTTTTCACTTGGCATATTCCTGTGGGATGCCATTTTTTTTTTTTTTTTTTTTTTTTTTTTTTTAAAGAAAGCTGCCTTTAAAGCGCTCATTTCTGGGCCTCTAATGTTTGGCTATTACCATGATAATAGACTTTAAGTTCAGATTCTGACTATGAACCTTTACTCAGTCTTAAATGAGGTCCCAATGGTCGTGATTTTAAGTGAAGAATGGAGTCCATTGTGTAGCATAACAGGCCACTGTATACTCATCATTCACTTATCCTAATTCTGCCAGCACCTCCCTTCCAACAATACGTGCCATCGAAGCATATAGCGGCATTGTCCTCGTAACGGTGTGCAGTGTTTAATTCAGATGTATGTTCAATTTCCTCCATTGAGTATTCTTTAAATTGTTAAACTTGCCGATTTATACCATTGTTGCTGTGACCACGGATTGTGCCGTTTCAGCACTTTGCATTGTGGGATACGGTAGGGGAGGTAGACACTCCGATGCACATTGGAGATTTTCTCCAAATCAGTACAACGTCTGGGTATTTGTACAGGGTTGCTCTTGTTTAACTAACATTAGCTGGTTACAGCTGGTGAAATCTGTTACTGACTAGCTAGCAAAACTGACTTCCTAAGATTGTGAAGCCCGCTTTTGCCTGACAGTCTGGAATCATGGACTCATAAATTACCACACGTTTTGAGTGCTAAATCATTATTCACCCACCGCTTGATTGGAACAAACGGTAATGTAGCAGGAGTAACTGAGGTGGACGGGGGCTTCGTGAAGAGTGGGTGACTAAGATCACTTCCTTTTGTTCAGAATGAACAATTCCATTTCCCCTGTCATTGTCACACACACACACACACACACACACACACACACACAGTACGTACTCGTTCCCGCAGATAGCGTGCAATCGAATATGACAACTGCCCTCCACTGTGTCAGAAAGCCTAATGGACTGTGTACTTCATTATTCCCTCGACCCGAACGTGCTTCACAAACTGCGTCACGCAAGGTTCAGAAAAAAGACGCCTCCACACACACACACACACACACACACACACACACACACACACACACACACACACACACACACACACACAGAGCAGCCAGTAACAGTAACCTTATGGTCATGAGACTCTCATTATATGTGGGTTTTTTTTACCACACATCGGTTCAGGTGCATCACAATCACAAATGGCCTGTGGCCTCTGTGAAGCTACCTGCACTTCCACTTGCTGAATAACAGTAATAAGGTGAAGTTGTGGTCGTGACCTACAGGCTGCCGCTGTTGCCCTTTCGCCCCGTCGTCTATCGCGAACGTTGGCCCCATTCCAACCCGTCGCCCTTCCACCTCGACCGACTCACCGCCCAATGGAGCCGCCTCCTCTTAAGGTGTGCAGTGTGAATGCAGCGGTGATTCCCCGTTAATTACCTGCCAGAGTCTTGTTTCGTCCCGCCATAGTTTCGTAATGGACCGAAGATATTTTGACACTTCTCAACAGGTAGGCCGGCTGGCTGCCTCTCTCCATAAGCGCTTCCTGGGTTTGTGGTCTAATTAGTGACAATATGACAATCCGTATGACACAATTTAGTTTCTATATCAGTTTTTTTTAGCAGTTTATGGGTCTATTTCTTTTTGCACGTGGTCAGTTGGTTCAGTCAGCATTGTTGTAGACTCGCTGCTGGAGGGTTTCAGAACCCACTTCCACTCCCAGGGCCCCGCTAATCGGTTTGGGATGACACCTAATATGGCAGAACCTCCACGCAAATGAAAAAAAAAGAGAGTGGACGTGGGTCAGAGGGAGGCTGTAGTGTTTGTAGTGTCAGTTCAAACCCCATTTTAAAAAAATACAGAACCGATTTAACGCTATATCATTTCATCATGCATTTTGAAAAAGGCTTTAATATCGCTGAAAACTGTTGACTCACTCGCACCACAGAGATTTGGGTCAATCAGGCCACCGTCACTTTAATGATGGCACAGAGATGACATTCCATTTATTCCCATTTCAGAAATATATTAGATATTAAATTACCTCATTGCGAGGTTCAAAGGCAGGAGCAGCCTGCGGGTGATTTAGAAGCAGGGTTGTGATTGGCTGCAGTGGATAACAATGCACCTGGGCAGCGATTGACACGGGGGGGGGGGGGGGTTGGGGGGCTCGTCCGCGAATACGAGGTGAGTGGGAGGGGTCGGCGGGATGACGAATGAACCTTGACACCGCTATTACCGTCAAACGTGCGTTTCACCGTTCTCTCGCCGCAGCCACGGATCCGTCGGCTAATGCGCTGCAGCGCTGCAGCGTTGTGTTAACCGCGGTGTCAGTGAGGCAGGCGAGGGTGTGGGAGGAAAATGGATTTGGGTCATTTAAGCTTCCATGAAACGGAATATACGGCCGCGTCGTTTGCTAGCTTTAAACCAGAAATGTTCAGCCATTAGATAATGATTTTGATAAAAGCCATTCTGTGGGCGGACGATAACGGCACAAAGGCAATTAATTTGAACCCAGCATTCAATTTTGTCTGTGCTCAAAGGCTATGCGAACCATTGAGTGAAATCATTTAACTGATAATGATGTGAACATCCTCACCTCTCTCTCTTTTTTTCTCGTCCCACTTTCCTTTTATGCGTCAGTCAAAAGAGTTGACAAACTGAGCAGAAACTTTGTTGAATCTAAAAAAACAAAAAACAACCACTCCAATGAAATTGATAATCAACTCCCAACCGAGGGTGTTTTCATTGTAACATTGTGTAACACATTCACGTGTTCTCTGTGGGTTTGTGAAGCAGATCCGATCACCTAAAAGGATCGTAATTCCATCCCTAAAAGAGTCTCAAAGGCAGCCCACGAGCCACTGAGTCATTCCACGTGGGAGGGACGGACAACCGATGGTGGGGGAACATCAGAAGAGGTGAGCAACTGCTCCTCGCGGAGAGAAGTATTGAACAGTGTTTTAGGCATGTTGGCTTCCACCTTCAGCGTTATCACGCTGGACCACATGTGCGCTCGCCGAGTGGGAAAAGAGGCACACAAAAGCGTTTTTAATTGGGATGCCCGGACTCCGTGTTTAGCGTCGATAGCGGAGCATCCGCCTCCAGCCGATCATCTTTATGCGTCCAGAGCCGCAGAGACGTCGACTGTAAGATGCGTAACGATAAAGCCTGCTGTCGTGTGTGCCAGAAGGCAATTGTTTCTTTATTAAATAAACTCGGTGGAGATTGATAACAGGCGGGGGGGGGGGGGGGGCATTGCTGGGCAATTAATATCCTGAGTGAGTGGCTATCAGAGCGCCGTTATTGGCGCGAGCCTCCAGCTGGCTTCCGTAGTTTAAGGAAAAATAAATGACTTGGATGATTAACATCGCATTGATGTTCCTTTTCTCAGCGACCGTAATGAATTGTCAGTCTTCGCACTTGAATAGTGCATATCCAAGTTGCTATGGTGCGACGGATCGCTGCAGGTTAAAACCTTAACGTGTTTACTCAAGATGGTGATTTAGAAAAGAAAGGGAGGAACAACAGACAAACTGAAATCCTGCAGCAATCAATACACAGGTGAGTTATTATATGCTGCGTCAACTGTGATGCTGTGTGGAAAACATTAGAGTCGTTCCAGATCACAATTAAAGGGTGAATTTGGTGCCAGTTGACAAATGATGGTGAACACATTAAAACGACTCCACTGAGGACTCTGTTCTTCAGATGTCTGCTTTTTTTTTTAATCAGCCTTTGTTTTGGGAGAAGTTTCCCCCTGAATAAGTCTGATATCTCGTTATCAATAGACTAGTCGAGAGGAATCTCCATCCGCTGCCAAGAATTTGTTTATTTATTTATTTTAATTTTTTCCCCACTCTCTCGTGCGACGGATAACGAGCCAAGTGCATTCCTAATTGCATATTTCACTTGACGCTCGCATACCGTGTGAAGCGTTCATCAACAACGGCGTCCGAGTTTGGTTACTGCTTTTTGTTTGTTTGTTAATAATGCAAAAATGGAATACTCGAGTCAAACGGCGACATATTATCTTCTTGCCTCGCTTTCCCTCTTGCGTGTGTTTTGTCTCAAAGACACACTTTGCAGTAATAGGGAATAAAGAACATGTGAAACGACCCGGTGGTTTGACAACGTCGGTCATGCTTCACTGTGCCGGGGACAAAATCAGTAGGTGCTTCTCCAACGGCTGACTGTCGCTCAAACTAAAATGGAAGTCATCCGCGCCGAAACTCCAGATGACGGTTACCCTGACAACGTTTAGTTTTGCTTTTAGCCGTTATTTACCACAAGGGCAGCAAATGACAGGCACCAATTCACCTGCAGCTGAGATTCACCAAATACATCTCGTCGCTCTGCGATGTTCAGAACCCTTTAAAAGCACAGACTTAAGCTCATTGTCGTCAAATTGTTTGCCCCGTGGTTGAAATCTCTGCTAATGTCGGCTTTTGTTGCACATTATTGTAATTCAGGCGTGATTTCTAACAATGCTGTGTTCAATGCAATTAAGCGCGTAACTAGCATCGCGGCGCACCAGTTTGCTTTTGAAATACCAGGTGTGAGTCTTTTGCGATTAACAACAGCAGATGGCCGCCTTGAAGGAAAACACAACTGAAGAGGTGTGCCGCTCTCCTCGTGGAAGTCTCGTAGAAGAGAACGCTGCGAGACTGTCGAGAGGACGCTGCTTTTTTTGCCGGCGACCGGCAGCAGGTGTTTCCTCGAGCGCATCTGAAGGGAAGGTTCGGCTTGAAACGATGAAGGCTGATCTGAGGTACGAGGACGAAATGGAGGCGGAGCTCAGCGGTAGCGACGCAAAGAGAGACCCCCACGGACCGAACGGGACCTGTGACAGGATCGCAGGAGAGGGCAGCAGGTGGGGTCGCTCTGGACGGGTTTTAATTCAGATAAACACCTGGCTGATGAATTAAATGTGGTTTTTATTTAAGATTTCATAATCCTGATTTTACTGCACAGAGTGAAGAGATCACAGCATTCGATACTTTGACCCCTTTCTGAGCTATGTTCCAGAAGCTTATCGAGAATGAGGTTTCAATGCGGGTCGAGGATCGACTAGATCCATGACGATTTGCATACGGGTCTGTCTGGAGGAGTCTGTCGTCAACACTGAGAAAAATGAACCTTTTTTTTAACGTTTCTTCTGCAGATGTTTCAGCTGTTTTGTATCATGCTTGGAAATGCAACTCCTTCCAATTGGATCAATCGTTACAGAGTTAGCATGCAAGTGAAGGTGTGTAACCATCTTCAGGTTCCTGAGCTTTGTTATAGTCAATACTGCTCTGAGTATTCGTGGTCATGGATCTGTAAGAACCCATTCAGATGATGAGGCCTTTTATCAAAAGGTAAATAATAGGAAGACTTCATGAAAGCTCTACCTCTGCTCTCTGTACTGGAGTAGCTGATCTACCTTTAGCGCTGCTTGCTCTGTTGATACGTCGTCGATGTTAACTTCTTTTTGTGTTCTGTTTTGACGTGAACCTTGTGCTGCAAATCTAGTTTCTCGCTGCGGCACGATGAAGAACATAGGCGACTTTTTCATCCGTGCATTCAGAGAGACGCTTTTTGATTCATCTGATGAGAACACTTAACCGACTGAAGGCACACAGCGCTGTGTGACACAGGTCACAGAGACTCTCTGCGCACAATTCCAGTCATCATGCAGACAAACGCAGCCGCCCGCCATTTACCTGTCCGCTTGTGACGAGACAAATGACGGGCGAAGGGTTAAAGAGACGGCAAGAGAGGGACAACGGGATGAAGCGTACGCTCGCTGTCATGGAGGCGCCAGTTTAAAAACATACATACAGTTTACTTTTCCCATTTCATGTCAATTAGTAGGACATAAGAGGCAAGGACGGCGGTGGTGCCGGAGTGAAGCCAGCAGGGGGAACACCTTTGAGCGTCCTGGAGGTAATGACGTGGGCGGTGGTGAGAAGTCAGTCTTCGAGACGGACTGGCGGAATCGCAATAACAATTTCAAAGAGCGGCATCCGAGAAGCGACTGAGGGGCGAGCTGAGATCGTTTCTTCCAGTCGGGATTCTGAACGCAGGAGACTTTGACGGTGTGTGAAAGTGGAAGAACAGGAAGAAAGAACAGAAACGTTTCCCACAGAAGAACCAAGGCAGAATGTGAGAGAAGCGTTGACCCTGCTGAGGGGTCAGAGGTCAGCTCCGTCTTCTTCCATTACTCCCCCTAAAAAAAAAAAAAACGTTAAAAATGATCCACGGACAAAAAAAGATTTGATTTTGATGAACAACTGTGAAGAAGCTTGTTGACGATCGCATTGCGTTTCTCGTCGCTGCGTCGCAGTAGAAGCAACCCGGTCGAATGTAGAAGCGTTATGGTCTGTTTGCATCAGCGGCAGCGTAACTTAGGTGGTGACCTGTAAACACTGAGGCTGATATCAATGAGATGAGATTTTTTAGACTCCGACACACTGCGAATACAAACTGCTATCTAGACAGATACCTACTCTATAAATACGCTGAATGGTTATTGCAGAAAAATGCACACCATGATTTTTATTTGATCAAAATCGGGGTTTGATGTTTTGATCATAAAGGTTATAACTTCAGCCCCAAATGTAACCCAAAACCAAGACCCTACAATTGGTTTACCTAGAAAGGAGAGTGTTCTTTGTCTCCAGTTGGGAGGCGATCACCATATGATGAGTGCATGAACAGATCAGGTGATTAGAACATGGTTTAATGCCCACTGAAGAAGTCACACATCGTGATCCTGAAGCTGAATCTTTTAGGATAAATCAAACAACCAGACGTCCACCATGTCCTTTTGTTGTAATGGATTGCATTACATGCTCAGTTCACCACTTCTTTGGTGATTTATAGAACTTGTTTTAATTTTGTGTGACTTTTTTTTTTTTTTTTTTTCTTTTGCATATTCAGCTTTTTTTTTTCTCCCCAGTATTTTTTGAAGAAGCAAGTGTGTCCTAAGTGCCGACGCTAAATCCTCTTGTTTAATAGCTGCTGCTGCTTTTCACTTCCCTTAATCTCGGGTGTAAATATTGACTTGAAATCAAAAGCTGGCAGGAAGCTGTTGCATCCCTGATTCATTTGGCTGTTAAAACGTTTTTTATCCTCCGGGCCAGAGGAGGAGGAACGCAAGCATTTGGCAACCGTCCAAGCTATGGCGGGGTAGATATGGACATACAGTCCACTGCCCACGGAAGCTTTGAATTAACGGCGTTTTGTCTAAGCCAATCCTGTGCAAGCGAATAATCAATAAGAATGGGGACTCGGATCAGAGCAATCCAGGAGGTTTTGTATGAATACTTTCTCATCGAAGCGTCAACGGGCCGCTGTATAGACTTTACATCACAAGCAGGCCGTTAACTTCACTGCGCATGAACTCAAAGGTCATTATAATGCATATTGAGGGGACGAGCGAAGGGTTAACGGGGCGCACATCCAAAAGGTTTTATGGAGAAAAAAAGTTAAATGTCAGGAGGAAGTGTTGCATCTTTTTGATGGCACATGTCACGCCAGGACTGTGTGAGTTATGAGCTATTAAAGATATGTAGATGTGACAGCGCTCCTCGAGAGGAAGGCTGACGTGAATTCTCTGTTGGTTGCTTAGCCAGAAGATCCATAAATAAATGAACACATCAGTGAATGAGTGAAGGGACTATCAGAGGAGACACGCTCCGTGATCATAGAATGAAAAACAACCTCAAACAGTGTTGCTTCTCCGGGCCGCCGCCGCCGCCGCCGCCGCCGTTCCTCCTCTTGATTGTTTTTGCAGCAGACGTCCCTCATTGAAGCGTCGTCGACGGAGACGGAATCGACTTGACAGCGGTCGTGTCCACTGGAAGTTCTTGATGCCGCGGTGATAAGTAGCCAATCAGACAGCTGCTCCTCTGTGTGTGTGTGTGTGTGTGACCTCACTAGCAATGAACCCGTCTGCAGGTTTTTTTTTTTAGCCAATCGGATCGATGAACTCAAGGGCGTCACATAGTTGTCTGAATGGATGACGCTTTCCAGTCTTTAATTATCATCACTTACAGAAATATGTATTATTGTCTGTCTTGCTGAGAGTTAAAAGGTGCAATGTACAGGATTCAGAGCATTAATACGCAGCAAAAAACCTATTATCTATGTCAGGATATAGTGGAGTGATGTCTACCTGAGTCACTCTCCCTCTATATGTGTTCTGTCAGCACTTCTGCCGTATATTTGCTGCTCAGCTGTCGCCATGTTGAAAGCCAGTTAGAGCGAATGGAATTGCTCTAAATCTGGTGTCTAAAGCACCTTTTAAGTAAGAAGATCAATGGCGTTCTAATATCTCTTATCAAGCTAACTGTTTCCTGACCGGAGCGTCGTATTCGACAGACTGGTAGAGTCGTATCAAAGGCAGAAGTGAAGTCACGGTGCTTGTGTTTCCCAATGCCGCTCTGCAAAGCGCGGCATACGCTAACTTTTAGAGTTAATGTCGTCCACATTTCAGAATGGTCTTTCATGCTTTAAGGTTTTAGAAAGTAGATGTTATTTTTATTTTGAAGAGTTTGCAAAAGGAAGTAACGCTTTGTACAAAAGAAATGCTGTACAATGGGTCAGCGAGCAAAGAAAACAAAGACACTTCAGAGTCAGAGTGCACGAGGATTCCTTTAGGGAAGTAACTTGAGGTTCAGTGTTTTGCTCAAGGGCACTTCGACATGTAGGACAGTATAGGAGCTGGAGACGGAAACCGCCAGTCTTATGGTTTATGTACAATCTGCTAAAGTCCTCTGCAATAAATGTGCAGAAGACTGTGCAGAAAAATAAATGGATGAGACTGACCCGTCACGGCCGATCAGCCAAAAAACTGTCCGGTTTGGACCGGAAGCAGCTCGATCGGCGCATCTCTAAATATATCATAAGATAATATTTACTCATTTGTATGAATGTAATCGTGGAATGTAAAACAAACAAGTAGTTGACGGCGTACAAACGGATGAAAGAACTGCATAAAATGTGGCAAGGGTAGATTTAGAGGTATAAACAAGAAATGTAATGACAAGGAGCTGAAGAAATGCTTACCTGGAGATGGAACATAGATTCAGTAGACACACACACACACACACACACACACACACACACACCGACTCCCATTCATCCAGAGTGACCGATAAATATCGATCGGATGTCGGCCCGTGTCGCTGCCTGACCTGATTTTGCGGTGTGCTCCTCTGAGACAAGAGAATCAGCTGGAACATCCCGGCTGCCTGCAGACAGTGGGCTTCATGTTGTGGGTTGAACCACGTTCACGTCAGAAGGAAGCCAGTGAACGACTTCACTCTCAAGCGCGATTTCCTGTCGTCCAATCACAGCTATTTAACCCTCCTCTCACTCGCTTCGGCGTTCTTTATAAACTTTTTCAACCGAATGCGACCGCCTACAAGTTACAAACAGGGCAACCGCTTCGACTGGGAGCACTTCACGACAATGTGTCTGATTTTCAAAGAGATGCCAATATAATTACTTTTACTCCCACATTAATAGTTCCTGACAAGCAGCTACCTTACCTTTCATCTTGCGAGCACCGCCGAATGTGCGCGCGTGTGAGTGTGTGTGTGTGTGTGTGTGTGTGTGTGTGTGTGTGTGTGTGAGTCAAAAAGATATTCCTTGCTAAAAAGATACGAGTTTGGCTTCAAAGTGAATTTACTTATGCAGTTATGTGAGAAGTTTAAATCTGCTTTCCACTCCACTCAAATGAAAGCCGAAACCTCTGCTTATAATGAACAATAAGCTCCAGCTATTAACAGTCGAAGCCGACGGAACAAAAAGGGGAATAATTGGAGCTCGAGTACGTTGCGGTGTGCTCAATTAAGCTATCCTCAGATCTCCGTGTGACTGTCGGAGAGAGAGTGTGTGTGTGTGTGTGAGCAGTCAGAGGGATCTGGTAAGAGGATGTGCAATACACCATATTTCATTTCTTCAAAACCTCTTCGCAGCGCTCTCTCTCTCTCTCTCTCTCTCTCTCTCTCTCTCTCTGGCTCCGCTCAGGAAGGAGCGCTTGATAATGTTGTCACGACCAGAAACACTTTGTGCGAGTCAAGCGTCGCACGGAATATTCTGATGTAGGAAGAAAAAGAAAAAAAAAATCAAACTCATTTGATGTCAGCCAGTTTTATTATTTACCCTAAAATGATGCCCCCCCCCCCCTCATTAGGAGGGCTATTCCTTGATTCCTCGACGCAGTAATTTGGAGTCGTTTCTCAGACCCATGCTGTTAGCCCTCTGCTTTGAAGCCGGGGTATTGATAAGCCTCTCAGTGGGCTGTGATAAGATCCTCTTTCTAGCCCTGATTAGAACGATTCATCCCCGTTAACATACTGTACACATCAGTGTACAGTCCCTTCAATATGTGTATTTAAATGCTCTTCTTCATTCTGGCGTATTTCTTTTAGTTCCTGCTCTCATACTATTTTACATTTATTCTTATTTTTTCCTTCTCTCTTTTGTTTCTGTGCTGCTGTAGCACCATGATTTACCCTATGGGGATAAATAAAGGCTTGTCTTACCTTATTTTTCCAATATCTATTACCATCTAATGGGCACTGTGTCTGCTTCGGGCTTGTCAAATCCGTCTTTCGTTGCACACCACCACGCACAGAACAACATGTCTCTGCGTCTTTGCGCTCCGTTTTGATGCGGATGACTCACAGACGTTTTTTGACCAAACGGAGAGCGTCTCTCTGGCCCAGTCTCTCCGGAGCGTTGCGCAGTACAAATCCGTTTGAACAAGCCTCGGGACAGGAGTTGTTCAAGTCACACAGCGCTTCGTAATCTCACCACCCCCCCCTTCTCCCAGACAACGCTGATGGCTTCGGCTCTGTTCAAATAATATCCAGTTTCTCTGGGAAAGCAAATCTTACGCCATCTCCCCAATTATGTCCTACCGAGACGAGAGCGAGGAGGGGAACTGCTGCTAAACAACGAAGTCAATAAATGACTCGGGACGTCTGAGGTTCTTTGGATTGGGTGTTCTAGCAGTAAGGCCTCATTGGGGATCTTTACTTTTTTTTGGGGGAAAAGGTGACAGCGCGAAGCTCTAGCTTTAAAGTCCCCCCCGTCCCCCCCCTCCATCCCGTCTCTTTGTCTCCGCGGTGACATTAGTTGTTGGAGTGTTCTGCCGAACTGAGAGCCACCGGTAAACAGGACTGTTGTGAACCGGTGGAAGCTTGAAAGCTGCACAGTGGAGTCCAAAGGGAAAGAGGTCGAGCTCTTCCTCCTCTACGCTTTAAAGCAGAGTGTTGTGCACCACAGAATGTGTGATCGTCTAGCGGGTGATACGACGCTCTGCATTTGCAATATTCACTTAGCATTTCCAAAAAATGTGACAGAGAATTATTGGTGTGCAACATGATCTCAGTGGCACCAATTCATGACATTTTGTTCATTTCTTGCCTTTTAAAATGTTACTTTTATAAAGAACATTAGCAAGACAACCGATGCTTATAATATAAATTATTTAAAGGGATAGTTTTCATTATTTATTATCGCGGGGGTTCTTATTTTTTTGTTTATTTTACATTTACTCTTCATGGTTTAATACATATACACACGATTTGCTGATTTAATATTAGTATACTTTTTGTAATCGCAGTGTACGTCGCAGGTTATATAATCAGGAGACGACGATGATGACTCATCATTTCATCATAGAGAAGAACAGATGTATGTTCGCTTCTTTAACTTTCCGCGATGCGAGACCATCTGTGGTTGAAATAATTCATATTCACATCAAATAACAGACTTAGGGGGACAAAGACAGTAGTGTGCTGCTGTCTCCTTTTCTTCTTCTATTGTATCTGAAATTACACACTCAAGTTATTTTACTGGTTATGTCTTTTGTACTCTTACTCAACTTGTACTTCTACTTGAGTACTTTCTTCTTTGGCTTCTCTACCAGAAGATGATAGAGACTGATTATATGTGTTATTCTGATAAATGATGTAATATGCATCCCACGCTTTGGACTCTCCTCCCCTCTCTCCCTGCTGTTCTCCTGGAGTTCTCACCCCCCCTCCCCCTCACCCCACATGATCAACGGCATGATTGACAATCGGCACGTCGCGGCGTCCAGCGTGAGCCCGGCGTTCAATCTCACTCTTGAGGGTTGAGGGGACGTCTGACGCAGAGGCGCTCGGTGACGACGGTTGCCACGGACGCTCTCGCCAACATCCAAAAACAACGGCGACTCTCGACGGTCCACGTTGAAAAGAAAAGTGTCACTTTGATACAAGTCTGCCGTTTTAAAAAGACGTCGGCGGTCGGTGCCTCGTCTTGTAAGAGGGACACCGGCTCTTCAACAAAAATAGAAAAGACGGGAGGAAGACACATGAGAGGACGCATGAGAGGAAAGCAATCGTGGTAGAGTCCTATGCCTGGCTTTTGATTAGCCTCCGTTCCCCTAATTGGGAGTGTGCCCGTTAATGAGGCAGACACATATCCAACGAGTCTCACCAGGCATGTTCACAGGAGACATGAGACACTACTCTCCTCCTCTGTTCTCTCCTCCTCTCTTCCTGTCCACAGATGAAATGGATAAAGCAGATATAACAGGTGCGCTTAGATGGATGTCTCATTACGGGAACCATCCTCTCACTCTCATCTGAGTTTTTCGGGACGGTAATACTCCACAGCGGCATTAATCTAGCTAGCAGGCTAATGATTAAGACTGTCCTTTGAGTTTGCCTGCTCGGATCAGAGACAGAGAAGCGTTCCTGATCTCGACGCCGGTGTCGAGATCAAGGATTAGGAGCACTGATTTATAGATTTACATTCCGGGCTGAGATGGGAATTTGGAGAAGCTGAAGCAATTGTTGCTTTTTTTTTTTTTTTTAAGCTTGCAATTATTACACCAGCAGCAGTCTTAGTGAAGGAAACATGTCCAGACCCATAGTGAGCACCTTATTTAAACCCAGATGGAATGTAAAGGTCTTCATGTATCTGCAGACAGAAGGGAAGTGAAGGGACAGTCAACAGGAGAGACACACACAGAGAACTGTTTCTGAGAATGGTTCACAAATTCTAGATATATCTAGAGGCCTGTTCTCTGATTTCGTTATGAATGATCCTTTTGTTTTTGTGACGATTCGACTGCGAGCTTTGGCAGTCGAGTCCGCCTCTTAAGATCGAATTGTGGAGCTTTTGGACAACGGAGGGGGGTGTGTGTGTGGCCTCTAGCGATGATATGTCAACGATATGTTTAAAGCTGCTGGTGCTCCCTAAGAGCCCCCCCCCCCCAAAAGAAAATCAATGCGTTTAACAGATTTCAAACCAGGTAGTAGGACTCAAAGAAATATGTATTTTTAGATGCTATATACGGGATATCTTTCAAGGAAAATATGACAACACACCAGGAGCTATAGTGCATCGAGTCTCTCTTATAGTGGCAGTGTAGAGGGACCTGCAGGGAATACTCTCAGTGAATGTAAAGATCGTGTAAACCTCAACTGATTTCCTTTTTGCATCCCCTTCCCCTCTCCTCGAGACGTCTCAGCGAGATGATCGGGTGTGAAGACGGCGTTCGGTAATCACGAGCAGCCTCCCGGAGTAACGGCACTCGAGAGAACGACTGCTCTTCAGCAGCAGCAGCAGCAGCAGCAGCATCACCATCGCGAGCTCGCTCGGGTTAACGCGCCGCCTTTTATTTACGACCTCCAGGAAAACAGGGAGATTCTTGTGCCGATGAGGTCAATCACCGTGACATGCCTCCGCCGTACGGTCGGTAAAAAATGAAGAATATATATATATATATATATATATATATATATATATATATATATATATATATGAGCGTGACGCGCCACGCCGTCCAGGTGTGTCAATCAGACAGACACTGATGTAAGTGAGATGTCAGCTCACTCTGCTTGGTATTCATGCAGTCTCTCCTCCAGACAGTATGTTATCCAATTGCTTAACATCACTCAAAAGCCATCAGCGCACACACACACACACACACACACACACACACACACACACACACACACACACACACACACACACACACACACACACATGCTACACCTTCCTTTGGTTGTCTGCGCGATCACGAATACATTCTGGCTAACACTACTTACTTTGAGTGATTTTTTTTTTTTTTTTTTTTTCTCCAGTCGGTGCTGACTGTTGGACCGGCTTTTCTTTAAGCCGAGCTGACTGCTGCGTAGCTCTCCCTTTGCTCCTCCCGGCTAAAGACGGCAATCTGTAATCTTTTGTGCAATCACCTGGGAGAGATTAGAGAGAGAGAAAGAGAGAAATAAAAAGGGGGCAACAACAAAAAAAGCATAAACAAAGCGAGGCGATGCATAAGCTGTGTGTGTGTGGAGGTGTGTGTGTGTGTGTGTGTGTGTGGAGGTGTGCAGAAGCAGTAGGGGCTGATGAGCATTATGGTGTGCTGAGAATAGCCCTCAGAGGAACACCACAAAGCCCCCCCCCCCCTTTCAAACTGACCTGTCTGAGCATTAAACACCATTATTTTTTCAAAGCATTCAGCCAGCGGTGGCAGCCTGTCTCCATGCGTCTGCTCTGCATTGATTCATTTTTTTTTTTCTTTCCTCTCCCTCTTTATTCGTTCAATTCCACAAAGTACAGTGAGTTCCTGTTAAGCCTCTCGGACACAGCGGGAGATCATCGCGGCGGTGGGCAGATGCACACCAGCGTTAGCGTGATGCGTTGTTGTGTAAGGTGGCTGTTTGTGTCCGATTAAAAAAAAAAAAAAAAAAAAAAGAGAGAGAGATATATTATGTTAATTTAAATTCAGCAAGACAAGCACCCAGCGGTGCGTACTAACATGTACTCTTCCAAAGTACAGCATGTTCTGCTCCAGTCATACCAGCGAGACTCAACCAGCAACAATAGGCCAATAGCCGCCCCCCCCCCCCCCCCCTTTACTGACTTCATGACTTCACCTGGTAAGTGCTAGAGTGAGGCTGCAGAGGCTGCAAATATGAATATGAATGGGACAGGACTTTGTGACTTACCACATTTCCATGACAACACCGACACATGTCAAGTGTACGTCAAATGACTCCCGATGGCCGAGTGAACGTGTGAACGATTAAATCCTGATTTTAAATAATCAATTTACCCGTTTTTTTTTTTTTGTCAAGAAATGGTTGATGAATAGACGAGATGTGTAATGCAGCCCATCCTCTGATTTTATGTACCATCTTCCATCCTTAATGTTTCTTTGTCACCAGTGTATCCATATATATATACATATACGCCAGGCTAAACACCCAGGTGCCGGTCCTGCTCACTTACCGGGTTTTCTCTTTTTTTTTTTTACCCTTCCTGGCTTCCCCGATAACTCCCCCCCCCCCCCCCGTTCAACGTTAATTTATTAATTGTGGGTAATTCCCTCAGGCGAAGTCTGCAGAAAGGTGGAGGTGTGCAAAGCGCTCATGAAGGGCTCAAAATGTCTGCAAGAGAGCCTTTTTCGTGCACTTGACGGTTTGACAGCGGGACGAGACCCAAGCCCTCGCGCACTTAGCCAACAAAGTCCACGCGAGTCCATGAGTGAGGACGTCGGTACGCTGGGCCACATGCCGCAAATACTCTAGTTGTGAACTGTACTTAAGGAGAATTATGGGTCTAAATGGGCGGCGGTGTTACCGTAACCTCCGCGCTACAAGGCTGAACGCCGACTCTCAACAGATGTGTATGTAGCCTTCATGTAGTTATGCGCCCTATCATCAACAAGACATCTGCTGTCAGAGAGTCGGCAGCATTTGCAGCAATCAGCGCGCTTCCTTTTCCCACCTCTCTCTGGGCAACCTCGATAAGAGGAAGGAAAAATGCGGTGTCATATTTATTCATGACCGGCTTTTCAATTCGACATTCTTCGGTCGTCCGCTGAGGCTGTGAGCGTTCAGCCCCGCTCTACGAGCAGCCTGCAAGACGGATTCATATGAAATGGCTTTGCTTGTTATTCTCTTTTAAAAACAACAAACCTAAATCATAATCATCATTATTGTTTTGTTTTGTTGCTTTGGTCCCTTGGAGAATACGGCAATAAAATAACATGCCTTTTTTTTTTAATCCACCTGTGTAATTAAGAAGATGTGGATCCCCCTCTGTGGACAGGCAATCATACTGTCATCATAGCAGGAGGAGACGGAGGGACCGAGAAGGAGATGGGGAAATTGAAAAATGCAGAAAACTGGAGAGGATATTAACAGAAAATACAAGGAGGGAATGAAGAAGACGAGTGGGAATTATAAATAAAGCTAATAACAGGAGCGAGCCCGGGGGAATCAATAGAACAGCACATTGGAATGTAAATATATTTAGCGATACTTTTACTTTAATATTTTGGGTAGCCGTTAGCATTGCCTTCTGACCGCGACGACAGTAGCATACATAGCTCAGTGCTGCAGGAGGTTAATATTCATTAAGCAATATGTATTCCTCTGCTTTTCTTATTTTGAAATGCGCGGAAACTCACACGAAATCCCACCATATTGTATTCTATTATTCATTCTTTTCCTTTTTTTTTAATTTAGCAGTGAACCGTGTGGTTACATAACCCCCCCCCCCCAAAAAAAAATGACACTTGAACCGAGATCAGACCACCGGCTGAGGAGGACGCTCCGCTGTGTGTTTGTCTCCTCCCACCTAACTGCTGACGTTCCAGCACAATCTGCCGTCTGAAATGCCCAATTAATGATTCGTCGTTCGCTGGTTACTTACTTGCATTCCAGTTTGGTCTATTCATTACATCCTGGACATTTTTTGCAAAGGGGTTGGAGTGTGTGTGTGTGTGTGTGTGTGTGTGTGTGTAAGAGGGGCTTGAATAATGCAATACGAAACTGCTGCGAAAAAGCACTGCACTCAGAATGATTAGTACAACACGCCGAAACACAACTACTTATTTCCCTCTGTGATTATACGGGGTAAACAACTTAATCTGCATCCGTAGTACAAATTTATTTATTTAAGGAACAAACTGCGAATAATTTATGACAATATCAAGTGAGGCGTTATTGTGAAAACGCACGGCTAATGGGCCTAAAAGTAACGTAACGGCTCGTGTGTGTGTGTGTGTGTGTGTGTGTGTGCGTGTGTGTGTGTGTGTGTGTGTGTGTGTGTGCGTGCCCACGTGTTGTGAAGCTCTGCGCAGCGTTGTCTCTATAGCTCAGTAGTAGACGGACATACTCGCCTCGCCTTCACATGAACACACACACACACACACACACACACACACACACGTCCACGCTGTCCCAAGTCCAAACCAAAGACTGTACGTAAGAAGCGGACGTAGTCATCGTGACGTCACCCATCGGCCCGTGGACCGATGTTTTGAAGTTGGGCGTCGCCGCCTTGAATGACGCCCGTCGCCATCTTGGCTTCTTGCAACCGGTAAACGGAGGTTATTTGGACGGCGGGGGAGTGAAGTAGAGACGGCGTTCACGGCTGTGCTCGAGGCGGCATATACTCCGCTTTATGTTCTGTTTTACTGTAAATGGGACCAGACGTACTAAACGAAGATCACGCTGTATTGAAGAAGACTTGAAGCTAGAGATTGAGACCATAAACTCGTGTTTACAATGTGATAAATCAGGAGAGAAATAGGGTCGTTTTCTCATAGACTTCCATACAACCAGACTTTCAACCGGAGGAGGGGCCTCCTGCTGGCCAGTAGAGAGAAAACACAAGTTTAAGACATTTAGGCATTGGCTTCTCGTGCCTCGCGGTCGCTTTCTGGTCCAAAGCAGTCGGTGGCTGGTGAAGCAGACTCAACGTGATAAAAGCCCGTCTGGTTCTGGACGGAGCTGATGTCTCGTATTTTGACTCATAGTGTCTCCTGCCTTCCTTCTGTTCCTCTGCATATTTGTGAGTCAATCTTTATTTTCTCCACACTGACGTGGAAACGTGACACCATATTTTACTACTCCTCTGTTTGATGAACATGAATCCTTTTTTTTTTTTTTTTTTTTGAGACTGTTTCTTTAAACTCGCCTTTTGTTTTTTTTTTCCTCTAATGGCTTTCTCCTGTAAAGGGTGAGGCGGGGGGAGGGGGAGGGGGGGCCAGTGGGGTGTTAATTGCGACACATGCGGTGTCTCTTTCCATCTCCCCATCAACAGTAAAGCATTCACTTGTGACACAAAAGTCCCGTTCACCTGAAAGCAAGACACACACGCATGTCATTCCTGTTTATGCGCGGTGCTCCCAGTGTGCCTATAATGCATTTAAAACATCTTATTTTGATTTGTGGGAGCTCGACAACAGAGGAAATGTAATTCCAATGCATCATCTGAACACTGTTTGTTCTCCTTGACTCGTCGTTCTCAAAGGGAGCGACGAACGGCGAGCTCAACGGTGAGTCCTGAGTGTTTCAGTTGGCTCCTTTAAGTCATTAGCGGAGATCAGACTCGAGCGGGAGAACACTGTTAATGAGGATTAAGATAAGAGAGCAAATTTGACATTAAAACGAACACGAGGGAGCAACGCAAATCGGCAAGACAAAGGCGTTTTCCGACGCATCTCGCACTCCTTTTGGAGGAACCGTGGAGCGACTTTATTGGTCCTTTTTTTTTTTTAAAAAGCTCTTCCTCTTTTCTGGAGTTTAAATTGAACGCGCAGCCTTTTTCCTGGGCCACAGTTTAATTTCCTGTAACGTAATAAACAGGCAATTTATTACGGCCGGCAGAGCGGCGCTTCCTCGGGAGAGAGCTCCTCGCTGAATGCTGCGGCAGTCTCCTGCTTTCTGCTCATTTCCCAAACAGCCAGTGGAAGAGGCTGCTATCATCACTACACACCGAGGATTCTTTTTAATGCGTGTTTATTTAGCTGCCGACGGTATTAATTCAATGGAAATAAGTAAAACCGCATTCTCGCTTTGCATTGGTAATACCTTGGGTATGATGAGAAAATGGAACAAATGTATTTTTCCTGACAAACTGGGGGAAAAAAAGAGCAATTTTTTTAACTCTGACTTGCTGACTTTCAGCAGGAGCTTCACATCGTATCTTAGGCATGGCATGTGAAACGACCGAGGCATGAATGCAAACAACCCATCAATCAAAAAAGGGGCATGTGTGCTGTACTCTAAAAGCATGCTGTCTAGCTATTTTTAACTACGCCTCAGTGTCTGACATGCACTTCTTGCACTACACAGGCGGCAAGAAGCAATTTAAGTACCTTAAAAAGCTGCATTCTCTCTAGTGTCCACCAGGGGGCGACTCCTCTGGTTGTATAGAAGTCTAGTCTAAAATGACTCTACTTCTCTCTTGATTTATTCCCTCAGTAAACATTGTAAACAGGAGTTTATGGTCTCAATCTCTAGTTTACAGTCTTCTTCAATACAGCATGATGTTCGTTTAGTACATTATGCTCCATTTAGAGTCACACAGACCATAAAGAGGGGATGATTTAGGGGCGGGGCTAGACGGTGATTGACAGTTCCTTTTACCGGAGCCATATGCGGCGTCTCTATACCACGGCGTCACTCCTTCGCAGTCCAAATACACTTCCCTTCACCGGTTGCAAAAAAAACAAGATGGCGACGGCACAAATGCCGAACTCGAGACTTAACAAACCGTAGTCCGCAAACGGATGGGTGACGTCCCGACGACCACGTCTGCTTTTTATATACATTATATGGCGCTACGCAGTAGTAACAAACAGGACTTTTATCCAGGAGGCCGCTGTTCGTGTCATTAGTATCGTTTATCCCGATCCATAATCCAGTACGGATTATCTGTGATCTCCAGAGAAAAGTCTCCCGTTGCTTTCAGTGATCTTTCAGCACAATAGTCCGGTCAAACGTTCTCCTTCTTTCCTGACGTTTGATCTTTCAATTTCGTGTTTGTATTGCCGGCTGGCTGTTTATGGACCGGTGTGCCTGAACACCGTCTTTTACTCTGAACTATGTGGTACACATTGGTCCACACTGGTGCACACTGGTACACATTGGTGCACATTGGTGCACATTGGTACACATTGGTACACATTGGTCCACACTGGTACACATTGGTACACATTGGTCCACACTGGTGCACACTGGTTCACATTGGTGCACATTGGTACACACTGGTACACACTGGTACACATTGGTACACATTGGTACACATTGGTCCACACTGGTGCACACTGGTACACATTGGTGCACATTGGTACACACTGGTACACATTGGTACACACTGGTACACATTGGTCCACACTGGTACACATTGGTAGACATTGGTCCACACTGGTGCACACTGGTACACATTGGTCCACACTGGTGCACACTGGTACACATAGGTGCACATTGGTACACACTGGTACACATTGGTACACACTGGTACACATTGGTCCACACTGGTGCACACTGGTACACATTGGTGCACATTGGTACACACTGGTACACATTGGTACACATTGGTAGACATTGGTCCACACTGGTACACACTGGTACACACTGGTGCACATTGGTACACATTGGTACACATTGGTACACATTGGTCCACACTGGTCCACATTGGTGCACATTGGTACACATTGGTCCACACTGGTACACACTGGTACACACTGGTGCACATTGGTACACATTGGTCCACACTGGTACACATTGGTACACACTGGTACACATTGGTACACACTGGTACACACTGGTACACTTGATCAGGATGGCACTGCCTCCTCCTCATCACGCCGGTAGAGACCCAGGCGTCACGTTGTTTTGTTTGTGCTTGTTTTGACCTTTCGAACATTTGTCAGTGCAGCTGTGCTGTGCTCGGTGTGATTAGACGTAGTCTGCTGTCGCACTTCTGTCCTTATTAACTGAGAGTGGTTTGATGCATATGAATAAACATATTATGTAGCCAGGGTCTTTAAGTGTGCCTATCAACATTAACAAACAAAAATCTTTTAAATTTATATTTTGTGGCATTGCATTTGTGATATTCAGCTACCATCAAGGCCTAACAGCTTGACACGCCGTGTCTGTGGCAGACTCAAAGAACTAAACACAGAATATTAGGAGAACATTTATTGTCAAGGACTGTTGCTTTATCTGGATGTATTCTTCAGTAAAATGACTTCCATCTATGTTGATTTCTTTTGGCTAGATGATTAGGAAAAATTTGTAGTTTTGCTTTCGAAAAACGTTGAATGAAACTTAATGAAATGCGTGTCGACTGAAGGCTTTTTTGGTGTCTTATAAACCCGTGAGGGTTGAGCACGTTATGTTAAATAAAGACATCCATCCACAGTATTCCAGAGTTTGCAGTCTTTAAGACAATGTTGTCGTTTGGTAACATGTTGATGTTTGAGTGGACTTCATCCCTCATCCTACCAAACTGGGATCCCCACAGAACCCAGATGTATATTTTTTGTCGTATCCTGCAGGTGCTTTATTGCTTTATTAGATACAAATAGAATAGATAGAATGTGTGCCATGGGTCCTAATTTGAAAATCAGAGGAGTTTGGCCACAGAAACAGATTTCCTCGTGTGCTCTGTCTATTTTAGTTTTACCTAACATGCAATTAACTGTAACTTTCCTAAAAAAAAAGCAAAAAGGTCTCAGTCCGGTGTGTCTGCAACAACCACTGACATAATGTCTGATTGCATGAATACAACCTACAATTGGGTAACTCCCTGTCTAGACTGTCTTTCAATCAATGCAGCTGTCTGCACCAGCTCTGTGCAGACGCTCGCCTCAGCTCCGTCTCTCTCTCTCTCTCTCTCTCTGTGGTCGCAGTGCAGCAGCTGAGCGGCAGCAATGCAGTCAGCAGTGTGTGTGTGTGTGTGTGTGTGTGTATTGCCGCTAGCTGTTAGCTTATTGCCAAAGACACCGTCCCAAACAATAAAAACTGAGCAAACTGCGTCTCTTGCAGCCCCTGCTGTCCGGGGGCCAATAAGAAGTAGCGAGTGAGCAGTCAGCAGTCAGTCAGCGGTCAGTATAAAACGGGCAATGAAGGTGTTTTCGAGAGAAAGCGTGAGTCACGGCAACCGCAAGAGGTCCGACAGCATGCGGCCACGAATGAGCACCCAGACGTTGGGCAGCTTGATGCAGCAGCAGCGAGATTAGCGGATTAGTCGTGGACAGACAAAGATACGCACACACACACACACACACTCGCAGCCTATCACATAATCTCCTGGCAGAGATTGGTTTGAGAAGAAAAAGGTTTTTTACATTGATGATCCTTGTGTGTTAAATATGTTGGTAGGATGAGGGTCGGGTACCATCGTCACCGCTTGGTATTGTTGTAAATAAAACCGTATTTTAAAACCCGTTTTTTCCAGATGACTTAGTTATCAAGGCTATGAGTGCAACAGTCTTTCTGGAGCTAGTGCTTAGCTTTTTGTGGTGCCTTTCGATATGATCGTCCTCGGCCATTTGTGTCGTGTTCAGTTGCCTAGCAGTGGTCACTCTCCAGTAATCCAGTTCCATCTGTCATTTAGGTAAACGGGGATCTCTCAGCAGACATCCCTCGCTGATGTGTTGTATGGCTGAATGAGTGGGTTTAGAAGAGAGTGGGGGGGGGGGGGGGGGGGGGAGGAGGAGGACTTAGTAAGGCTTAAAAAAAAAAAAGGTTGTTCTGAGGATGGCAATGGACTACAGGCCGTGTTCCTGGTCTTAAATCAAAAACGGTTTATCCCAGTGGGAGCATGAATGCGGTTAGCAGATTTAATGACACGGTCGCTGGCAGAATGTGTGGTATCCATGAAGTGTGCTGAAAAGTGCTCACCATAAGTGTCCAAGGTAAATTGCACAGCGGCGTGGCCGGTGGTTGTCGGGGTATTTTGTAAGCCACAAATGGACGGGGGCAGCCACCCAACTAGCTGACGACCACGATCACGGCGCCCCCCCCCCCCCCCCCCCCCGCCGCTAACGGGGCCCCAGGAGCAACCTGCAAAAAATATAACATATGCACATAATTCAATGTGACATCACAATGGTTAATACAAGGCTAGACTCTTGATATTAATGAGTGCATGTGTATCGTGTGCATCCAGCAACATTCACAGGTTACATCAGAGCTGCTCGTAAACATGCTGGTTCCTAAAGTCTCCGAGATCTGTGAATGCCACGATTGACCATAATTGATGAGCATAATTCTCCATAATAAATACAACAAATACAGTACATGTTCACTCAAAACGCATTCTAGTACGCACACTATTTCTATTTAAGAAAGTCCATCTTTCTGTGCCTCATTCACCGTCACATATCAGTGGATTTCTGAGAGTCACAGGCACTGTTGTGGGTTAGCATTTTCAATTTTATTAAAATGAGCAGATACCGTTTTGACCTTTGACTTCTGGTCGTCCCCTGGCTTACGCTGTAGGCGTTGTTGAAAGACACATAGGAGTAATAAAGCGGAGTGTATTGAGTTGACCCATCTCTCATATTAAATGCACCTCTCTCACACAGATTTAACCCAAATGGTACCCGTGCTTTAGTAATACTCTGACTTAATCCCTCTCACGTTGATCCACGGAGGAGAGCGGCCTTAATGTCTAGAGTTCGTACCTTCCCCTTCATCTCCTCTTCATGTCCGTCCGCAACATCGAAATGGCATCTGTTTCCCCTCTAGAGACTGTGAATATTTGATGTTAATTATGATTTAAGTATCCTGAAATAGAGTTTGTTCTATTGCTTTATTACAGAGATTCCAGCTTGAAGACTAAGGTGTAAAATTACCAAAAGGGAACAAAGGTGCAGAAAAAAAAGAAAGTTGTGAAACTTCTTGTGCAAAGTCAAAAGCTAAAAGTTAAAACGTGAATAATAGAACAGGGGAATACAAAAGGAAAAGCTTGCATTATCCCAATCTACGTGAAAAGAGCTGCCACTGGAGCAGCCGAGTTGGAGCAGCTCCCAGCCGATGGGGAATGAATATTTAATGATCCCAAACCAAGACGCAGTAATTACAAAGGGAACGGACTGTCATGCCGGAGCACTTTGAGCAGAACAACCCCGGCATCTCTTGATTAGTGCTCTTTACGGTCCCTGTGCCTCAGGTGTGACGCTCCCGTTTAGGTTTGGGTGGTTTCCCGTGGCTAAGTGGAGAGCAGTGGCCGCCTTTTCAATCAGAGGGTCGGCGGTTTCGATATCCCCCGGCTCCTGTCTCCTGTCGATGTGTCCTTGAGCAAGACGCTTAACCCCAAACGAGCGTCTCGTTTCGGGCCGGTTGTGTCGTCTGAAACCTGCGAGACGGAAAGTTCCGATACGACAGGAAGTGAAAGTAAGGAGACGGCTTACAGTTCAGCGGCAGATTCACTTCCTCGCAACTTCAGTGTGAAGATGTGATTTTTTTTTTTGCGGAGCGTATTCTCGCCTCAGGTCATGCGGTCATCACAGGACTTATGGGAATTTGTTCTTGACGTCAGGGTTAGGGTCTAACTTCTAATCCGGTGTGAACACGTTTAAAGCACATTACAAAGCTAACGGGCTTCAAAGAAATATTCCTGACATCAAAGCACCCTCACCCACCCGTCTCCCACACTCAACCCCCCTCCCACCCCACACACTCTGTATCTGTGCCTCGTGAATCGAGACCAGGATAGCATTATGAGCATAACAGTAAATATAGTTTGGTTTTAACAAAACGCTCGTCGTATCGATAGCAGGTTTAAGGCAGCGCCCTTCGACAAGAAATGGAAGACTCCACAGCAAGAGCAACAGAGATCGGATTCCTCCCCCGGGACGGACTCACATGCAATAGATGTTGTGTGTTGTGTGTGCAGAATAGATCCAACAATTAAAAAGGACAGTATAGATAATAAACACGAGAAAATCATAGAAAGATTTTAATCCCCGGAGGATGTGGAGAAACTTCAAGGTGCCGCCAAACAGAGACGTGTAGGACTGTGAGGCCTCCTCTGCAGACTACACAAACAGAGAAGAGGCAAAGCACACACACACACACACACACACACACACACCCACATGGGAGAAAGCACGCGGAGGGTGAGGGAAACGAGGACAGCATGCACAAAATGGGGGGAGAGAGAGAGAGAGAGAGAGAGAGAGAGAGAGAGAGACGTCCCAGGACGACCGACGGTCCGGCACGGAGAAGCTTGAGTGAACAAGGAGAGAGTGGAGGTGGAGAGGAGAGGTTTGGGACGCTCCTGTGCTTTTGGGGCAAACAGAGGGTCAGAGACAGTGTTCTCATGAGCAGGACACACTTGGACTAGATGTACTAGGCTTACTAGAGTAATTGAAACTGAGACTCATGTAGTGGTATATGTAGATCTACTACTGTTACAACCGTGATGCCGGTGTATGAAGTTAGCAGTGAGCGTAGCAGTGCAGTGTGTGTGTGTGTGTGTGTGTGTGTGTGTGTGTGTGTGTGCAGTTTGTTTGGTCGGTGAATAAATGCTACAACTCCTCCAGACACCAGCGCGTCTTTGCTTATCAGCCGGCCGCTGATTATTAAAGTGAACTCGGGGCTCAGGCGCTCTTCAGGTGGACTCACCTTTCAAAGGTGGACCGGCTAATCTGGAGATGTTTTAGAAATGTTTAATATGTCTTTCAACACGATAGCACGGTTACATTACGAACATCCCCGCTGCAGGCCGCGCTCTATGTTTGTATCGGAGGAAACACAGAGTGGGACGTTATTAAAGAAAGCCAGCAGCAGCATCATGTTGTAGGCGTGATTGGTAACATGTCAAGAGAGTGAGAAACACTCACAGTCAGAGCTTTAAGCGCTCATATCGGCAGCAAATGTAAGCGCCTGTAAAGTGCATCCCTGGTCTCTCCGCAGAGTCGGGGCCGTCTGATATCAGCAGGGGAGGTTATTCCAGAATACGGGGGCGCGATAGGAACAGTCCCTGCAGCTCTCCGGCTCCCTTTTAACTCTGGGGACCGACAGCAGCCGCGCATCCCGAGAGCGGAGAGCACGGGGTGGAATACGTTTAGGGAGAGGAGACGGCGGCTGTGAAGGGGCTCGCTCATTTAGGGATGTTTAAGTCGAGCTCGGCCTCGCACTTCTGACTGCTTCACTTCACCGGGAGCAGACGGTAAATCGGTCGTGGCTCTCATACGTCCTCGCAGTTTGTGACACTTATTGGACATAATGTGAACCACAGTTGCGTATGGCGTTCCCGTCTTAAGACAGTTCTCATGTACCATGTGTCTGCAGTGAGGCCGTTTTGCTTCCGTTGTGGAATTGTGCACACTGCACTAAAATATGCACGTCTTAATGGCGGCCTTTTTTTTTTTTTTTTTCCGTAGTGTCGTGGTTCTTCAACTTGATTGAAAAATGGCTGCAGACACACTCAACCACCTCACAGGGGGCTTTATTTTCATCATGCGCTGGGGAAGATTCCGGGGGGGGGGGGGGCAAAACCTGCCTTAATTGATTAAATAATAAAAGGGCTTCCATGCACCGGTTCTCCTTGTTTCCTGCCATGTTCCTTCATCCTCAAGAGCACCTTAAGGTCCCCTGCAGCTCCCAGCAGTGTGAAAATGATTGAGCGCTTATTTTAAAATTTGAAAAATAAAAGAAATCAGGCAGACGCACTCATCTTCTTCTCAGCGTAATGAGGTATTTATCCACGTTATATATTTTCCATCTGAGACTTTGAACAGTTCCGTTAAGCGAACGCTGTAATTAAGTTTAAGTGCGAGTGCTGCCAATTGTGTTGTAGTCGCGTCAGAAGACTATGTACACAATGACAGGACGCTTGTACGGCGTCACCGGCTTTTGTCTCGTCCGGATAAATAAAGACGAGAAACAAAAAAAGTGACATTAAACGCAGCCCTGACTTTCTCTCTCTGACTTGTCTTCCTTCAGTACAATACTCGTTCTAAAGAGAACAAAACGTTTAACCTTTGGAGAGCACGCGTCTCAAGCAGACGGCAGACGTATTAGGCTTTTCATGAGGATTTGCATGCAGGGTATAAGGTCATTCTCACATCTTTAGACGCGCGTTAGGAAGAACACCTTGAGGAGACACTTAATGATAAATGCTATTTTACTCTGTATTTATGAGGACCGTGACATATGAGCGTGGGTGGGATTTATTGGCCTTGCAAACATTTTGCACATATAACTCCAGGGTGTAATACATTTCTAAAGCGTAACCTCAAAGGGTGATGATGCAAATCACAGTTTGTTACTCGTTTACTTTCTTTTTTTTACTTTTTTTTATATATCTTTGCCCATATTTCTCCTTGGCCTTCTGGAGGGAGAGCTGGTGCTAAGACTGCAGTTAGAGACAGAATATATATGTGTATATATATCTATATATATATATACATATATATATATGCCATGTATGCGTACACATACAAGGAATTTGACTCCGGTTTTTACGTTGCTGTCAGCGTACAAAAATAGAAACAAAGTAGAACATATATAAATAAATATATATAAATATATATCCAAAAGTATGTATATGAACATAAAGAACAGCAACAATGTATTAGTGCAGAATGGTGGTAATAGTGCATGAGATATACATCTCATGTGGTTGGATTCTCATGAATAATTCTAACATTTTATGAACAGCTAGTTGTTGAAATGTGTTATTAGGGTTTGTGGCCCCGGCTGCTTGTAATGGGTAATGGTGATTCTGTGCTGCGATTAAGGATTCAATTATTTGACTCTGAGAGAGACTAAATGAATTCAGCATCAATCAACTCCGACACGCCACAGCACTGTGAGGTGTGATGCAGCTAACGGGGCTCACGGGACAAACGCTTTGACTAATTCCAGGCTGCTGACATTGACGATGTGGATACTGTACCGACGGAATATACGAGTTTCTAAACCGATCGTTACAGTGCTGAAGGTCGGAGCGTGGTCATGACTGTCATCACATAAAAGATGGATAAAGTAGAAAAGACAAGCGAAGGCTGCAGCAGAACCGACTCGATTACATCCAAACGCTCTCATCGTTCTCTTATTCTCTCACTCTCTGCCCGCTTTAGAACGTCCATTAGAACGTCGATCCTCTTGTTTTGTAAAACACTGAAAGTGAGGAATTTTGTGAAGACAAATGAAACTATCAAAGAAAAGAACAGTTGGAAAAAGTATCTTATTTTTAACACGATCCAGTCTTTGTGAATTCAGGTGTTGCTTTCCATTCAAAGGGTCTTCTGGTGTCTTTCTCATTAGCTCCAGAAACGCACATTTAAGTGACCTCCCGGTTTATCAACCCGCTCTCATACACATCTGTATTTTGTGTCCCGTCCAAGCACTGCTAAGTGAACCACTCCAGCGTCTTTATTTGGGCGTGTGGTCCGGTGATTTATTATGCTGCGCTCGGGAGCGTACAATACGTGTATCAAACAGGAGTTTCAGTGGCGCGTCACTTCCAAGACTCTCCAGGCTGTGGCGCTCCACGTTCCTTCCATCGGCCCGGTCGGTGCTGAAACCACCAGGAGCAGCTGTGAGCAGTCGTTTGGCAGCTGGAAACGGTGGCAAAATATGGAAATATATGGAAATATGACGTTTAACACAAGCGACCACATGAAACGTGGCCAATACTGTCTGACATGAAAGAAGGATTCCTGAAGACTCTCTCTCCACGTTTGTTTTTTATCCTAACCTCTACTTCTTCTACTCTGTTTCCTGGCAGATTACGTTCATTACGCGTATCGCCTTTAACGCCTGACGTTTTGACGAAAACCACGCTGTAGGCGACTTCATTCGCTCCACACCAGCAGATGGAAACAACGATTTTTTTGCAACATTTCAAAAGGTCGCGTAAAATTTGCCCGACAAATGGAATGGAAACACGGCTTTATGAGCTAAAATACTCCCAACTACCACCAGCCAACCCTTTCACACCCGATGCTCTCGTCCACAAACACGAGACGTGACGCGTCTTCACCGCCGCGGTGTCTGTAGCGGTGCGTGTCCTCGATGTAGCGCTCTGCTTTAATGCGGCTTGTACAATATGCATGAATACATAAAGATATCATTACGAGGCAACATTATTCTATGGATGACTCATGTTTTATTCATCAGGGTAGCACATATTAAAAAGCAATAAGCAAATAGCAGTGCTATATGTATGCTACTTAACATTTATGCCCTTGTTATTAAAAACAAGGGTAAACTCCAGATATTCTTCTACATAACAGGTTTATCAAGAAGACCTTGAGCTCATGCATGTGTATTCATACACAAACACGTGTTTTACATTCACTCACCTTGTCAGAGCGACTGACTGGCTTTACATCCTCGTGAGTTCTCGTGGAGAAGCTACAGTCGCAGTTGAGGTTCAACACGAGGCTCCTGGTCTCAGAGAGTCCCGTGTGCGCTCACACACACACACACACACACACACACACACACGCTGACTCGTATAACGCGCCGTATGGGGTCAAACCGACCGCCGGGGGACTACATGACGGCGCGCACGGGTAAATGGATCTTAGGCCGCCATTAACTGTCCGACTGACCCCAAGTTCAACTTCCCAGGTGGGCAGCCGCGCGCTAATAAGTCCCACCGACCCACCGCTCAGGCGTTAAGTAGCCGGAGTCGCAGACACCAGCTGGGTTTACGATCCCTGCCAACGGTGTCGCCGACCTGAGTTCCGCCGGAGTTACAGGTGCCAGACAGGTTAATGGCAGCGCGAGCACAACAAAGAGACGTATTATTGACCTCAATGCGCGGCCCCCGGCCTGTCTGCTCTCACACTGCGCCGCTACAAACGCCGGTGACAACACCCCCCCCCACTGCTCAGCTCGCTGCAAAGCGTGTGAGGATTTGCCAAATGCGTCGCGGTGTCATCTCGGTGTGGAGACACGGTCGTTATGAACTTTGAAGTTTCACACATCTGTGTGAGTGACCCATCTGGATGTTAGACAGATGTTGTACGGAGGAAAGAAAAAGATTTCTTTGAAACTACACTATAACCTAACGGTTCATATTCATTTTGTATGCTTACATAGACGTGTTTTCATTATCTTAATTACTGATTATTCATAAGTGTGTAATGGGGATTAAAGCGAAGGTAAAAGGAGCACTAGTGCTCCTTTCGTTAATTAGTTCAAAGTGTCTCTATGAGGACAATAGGTCAGCTACGTTTATACGATTTTCTCATGCACTGCACTTTGTTTGTAAAATGCGTCTGAGCTATATCTATAAAAAAAGATATAATTCTCATATTGGGATGCAGTAGTGTGAGATAACGTTGACAGGAAAACCAGCCGGGTCCAGATGCTAAACTTCTCTTAGCCATCCCATAAAGTACAGCATCACTGACAGTACCCTAAAACAGCACAGCCGCATGCATAATTCATAGGCATGGATCTGCAGTATGTGTAAATACATTCCTGTACACACACACACACATATATATATATATATATATATATATATATATATATATATATATATACACACACAGCGATATGAGCAGAGGGAGCTTATGCGGGATGTATCAAATCCGACCCAGGGCCTGGGCAAAGTTTCTCTTTAATTCCAGACGAGTGTGTTATCAGCCAAAGGTTAGAGAGGAGGAAGCACATTCTCACCTCAAGGTGGCAATGCTGCAAAAAGTTATAATCCCAAGTTTTCTCGGGCGAAAATAAGACCTCCAGAATCTGACAAGAAAATAAATATACCTTTTTTATTTATTTTTATTTTTTTAAAGAACTTGATCTCTACATGCTTTTGTGCGGCGCTGACACG
Source organism: Cebidichthys violaceus (assembly GCF_023349555.1). Taxonomy (NCBI): domain Eukaryota; kingdom Metazoa; phylum Chordata; class Actinopteri; order Perciformes; family Stichaeidae; genus Cebidichthys; species Cebidichthys violaceus. Next base: position 1,592,836 of record NW_027176672.1, read on the forward strand.
CTGCACAGTAGTTGTCATCAGACGTATCGGTATTCTTTAAATGGCACTGTTTTATGCGATTAGTATGCAAAGCCCGAGGGGTGAAATATAAAAAAAACACACACAGAGACAGGAGATTATAGTGAGCAGTACTCAACTGCAGATGTATGGAGAGGAAATGTAAATGTGGAAACAAGAGTTCGTGCAGCTTCTTTGGCCCGTTGTGTTCTTTCAGTTTAATGATCTGGTTCACGATCGCCTCATTTTTTATTTAGATATATGCCCATTTACAGACAAATGAGTCCTGTTGGCCTAAGAATGACCTACTGCCCTACTAAACAGTTACTGTGATGAGAAGGAGGCCTTACACTTACAGGCAGCCATCATGTCTACCTGCGTGGTGTGAGCTGAACCGTGATCACAGCGCAAGAAGAACGGCGTCAAGCCTTTTTAAAAAGCAGTGAGCCTCGATGAAGTGTTGTGTGCTGTGGTCATTAAACTGACTGTATGTGCAGTAAGTAGCATGTTGCTAATATTGGATGCTGATACCATAAATTAAATAAAGCAAGATGGCCGCACGGTTCGCTCTTCGAGATTCCGCTAACCCTCCCTCTGAACGACGTGTAGCAGTGATCATACTGTAACATGCTGTACATCACTAACTAGTTAGCAGCTTACTGTGAAGACACAGCTTGACTCTTCCCCGCCGTCTGCTCGGCTGTGATGCACACGCTGAGCGAGCAGTTTGTTAGCTTCGCTGTTTTATGTTCCCGAAATGCACGACGTTCCATTTTGTCAGCGTTCGACGGCGCTCTGTTCAGAACACGGCGGCTTCAGGGGTCATTTTTTTAGTTTGTAGTTGCAGCCATTAGTGAGGCGGCTGTTACCTGTTCTCACTCCCCGTGTTGGACGCTCCTCTTTGGGTTCAGCCGTCGCTGCAGGTGTGTGTCTGATGAAGCTGGTCGGGGTGTTTCTTTTGAAGGCAGGCAACGCGACAACAGCAGCGACACGCTCTGAGATACCTTCAGGACAACAGGATGTTGCTTTTTTTTTTTCACGGCCAGATGAAACACAAAGGGCACGACATCGAAGAGAGGAATGGATCCTTTTCATGCCATCAATCATATTGATCTTCAAAACGTGACTTAGTTTGGATATTTTGATATCGATCTGCCCACCCCACGACCTTTTCTAAAACACCAAAGCATCTTTTTCTGCGTTATATCCTGTGGATGTACGTATCCGCAATAGGCTACAGTCGGCCCACCGATGGATCTGTGAAGTACCTGTGTCATGCCTCTTATTTGTGGAACGTGGATCGACGTTAATGCTACGGCACCACCAGGACTTGTGATGGCTCAGCTGATAAACAAACCCTAACAGCACCAGCAGGAGCTACTGGGTTAAAAGCAGTAAGTTGAAGCACTCAAAGTCAGAGCTGGAGAGCCGGGCAGAGTGAACTGGACGCACGCTGAGATGTTTCCGCCCCAAGTTTCAGTCAGCCAGCTCAGCTTACTGAACTGACAACATGAGAGTAACAGAAACGCACTGAATTAACTTCATCTCGTGGTGGTCTGTCAAGCCAGGTGAAATGTTATTTGTATTACAGAAAGGGATATCCGCCCATGTGAGTTGCTAAAATGAGTGTGGAGGTGCTTCAAAGTGACTGTATTCAAATCTAACAACACTTTTCCACGTCACCTCTGCAGAGCAGAACGTCTCAGAGCACCACAAAGCACCGGAAATTCACCGACTATAGGGCAATTTAAAAATCAGTTCTTGATCTGGTAGCTATAGGGGAGCTAAATGACCCTCTGTGACTTAAAGGATAACAAGTTCAAGTTATACATAAAGTATAAACGCTGCCTGTTGGATGGATATAATTGGTAGGCTTAAGCTAGCTGCATTTTTATATATTTTCTGACTCTTGTCAAAAGTAAATTGTACACAAAATAATGCAATAAAACTGGTATTTGGTGCGACAACTCGCACAATAAAGCGTGACACAACTTTGACTTGATGTGTAGGATTGCTGTCCATCAGTAGCAATAAATACTCCCTTCATGAGAAGTTTTTTTTGGAAGTTTTTAATCGATTCAGAATCTCGATTCTTCCATGAATCATTTTTTATTTTTTTTTTAGCTAACATTACCATGCACCAAGACGTGTCTACAGGCCTGTACCTCAGTGTTTACAACCCGACAACATAAAGCACAATGCCAGCATTGCACTCGATCGCCCCAATTCTACCCAAGGGTGAAATTGCCTTTTCATAATTTCCATTATGCTTGGTCTTTGAAAAATGGCTCTCACCATCTGCGGTGAGATTGGGGAAGTTATTTTTCTTTCAAAGTGTGTTTTGATGATGTGCTGCTTGATGGAGTGTCGAAGGCCTTGTTTCCCAGAATGCTGGTGTTTTTTTTTGTGTTTCATTTCCATGCTGGGTGGAACTGATGAATGGAGGATCTCATTGTGAGGAGTCCTCGCTCAGAGACACCTGAGCCCCGCGATCTGCAAAAAAAAGAAGCTCAATAAAGCGGCCGCCGACGGGCCTTTTGTTCGGCGCCTCGGCGCTCGTTCAAGGCGCCGGCTAACATATCGGATCGGTGTTTAAAAATGTTATGTGGATACAGCTAGGAGAAAGAAAAGGGACTTTGACTGAGCGACGCTATTCATTCATGCAGCTATTGTTGCTACTGGATAAATTAAGCAGTTACTGTATTAAGCAGTTCTTTTTTTTATATTAAGTGCCTTCTCCTGTCAGTCTCCATCTTTGAAAAAAGCTTCCCACAGCATCTCCATCTTGATCTCTGCTCCGACCCAGACTATTAAGTGCTGTAAAAAAAAAAAAAAAGTTGCTTTTACCAAAAGTACTCGCAGGGAAGCAGAAGAGGCTGCTGCTGATTAATCTGATTCCCCAGACAACACAAACACACCTTTCATCTCTAATATAGCATCTGGGTTGAAAATCCTACATGAAAGTGCAAAAAAAAAAAAAAAAGTGACAGAAACGTGAACAGATAAAGGAAAGTAATGTGATTACACTGATGCTGATTCCACACTGAGCTAAACGCTTGTGTTGCCGTGTGGACTAGTGAGGCATTCAGGGCCCCCGCGGCGCAGCGCTAAGGCGCTTCACAGGGCAGTAGTGTCTGCACATTGCGGCTGCAGCCCCATATGTTCGCGTTTTTGATTCGGACCTCCGGAGGGAGCGTGCCAAATAAGTGAGCAGCGCTCCGCTGTAGGTCTGTTGTCTGACAGCCGAATCTATGTGTAGAGAGAGAAAAGAGTGATTGAGGTCACGTTGAAGTATGCACTAATGTGGTGGAGAGCTGTCTCTGCCAAATGCATTATGGTCCACGGTAATATACTTAAATCACAGAGCTCATATCTCATCTCCTCCTACCCTGAGTTAGGAGCTCGCCCAGGCATATTTCTCTTTATGTCTATCCTCGTGCTAGTTAGGCCCCGGCCTGTTGGTCTGGGAAACGTTATAAACTGTTTGGGCAGCGGAGAAGAAGCGAGGGTCAAGTGGCGGTGGACCCTGCTTTCATGTTCCTGTGGGGAACCCTGACCGGGCAGACACGATTTAAGTGCCGAGCGCGTCCGCCGACCAGAGGCTCGCTATGAACCCCATAAGTCTGCCTCATTTAAAGGGGAATGGGGACTCGTTCACTGGGAATAGTTTAATAATTTAGTATGGCCTTAAACTAATCTATTTCAAGCACCCAGATGGTATTTATATTGAGCAAATGCTCAGATAATTGAATGGAATAATTTACTCACTACTGTTGCTCAGTGTCAGGAGGATCCCCACACTGCACCAACCCTGGGAAAGACATGAAGTGAACCGCTAAACCAAATCACTGGGAAAGCCTTTCCAGATCACAAGTATGTTGCTGTGAAAATAAAAGCAATTGAAATATCATATCGACATCTGGAATCGGCCCATAGCTGCTGCTCAGTATTTGCTTTTTCTTTTTGCATTTACTGTACCTGGATTGGATTTGTGTAATTTATAAGCGTATGTATATATATATGTATGTGCATGCAGAGGCCTTTTTGTGTGTGTGTGTGTGTGTGTGTGTGTGTGTGCTTATTAACGCTGCCTGTCTTATGGGTGCGATGGGAGCTCTGTGGGCCATCTGCCCGGTGCTACCGCCGCCCCGCGAGCATAACTGAGCAACCACCTGGGGAGCCGGGATGAGCTGGAGCGAGGTGGAAACAAGACGGCTGCTCTGACCCTTTGGTGTGGGAGAGAGAGCGAGAGAGAGAGAGAGAGAGAGAGAGAGAGAGAGAGAGAGAGAGAGAGAGAGAAAAAAAGTTGGAAAGAGGGAGATGGACAGAAGAGGTATAGGAAAAAACGCGTGAGGGAGGGATATAAAGAGAGGAGATAGAAGGACGAGCGACGGAGGGGGAGAAAGAGGGATAGAGAAAGAGAGGAATACAAAGAGATGGAGGGGGAACGGGCGGCTGCTGACTTTTAACAGGCGTGTCCCTCCATCTCTGATCAAAGCGTCCCATCAGCCTTAGGGGCATCTCCACTGAGTGCCTCCCCTAGCTGCTAAAAATTCTCCCTGCCGAGGAATCACTTTTAGCACCTCTCCTCTCGTAGCCCCCCCCCCCCCCCGAAACGCACTCGTCCATTCACGGGCTTCACGTATTTCCAGGTGCCCACACCGGCAACGACACATGATGGGGCTCTTTGTTTACCAAAGAGAATAGCAAATGCTTTGGGGTCGGTGGACCGGCCGGTTTTCTCCTGATCCTAAAGGTGGGAATGTGACTGGCAGCTGCAACATGAAAGCGAGATGATGGTAGATAATACAGCACCGTTTATATCAGTTTCCTTTGTCTCAGCCCTCCATTCTGATGCCTGCGGGGTAGTGGCAGTGCAGGAGTTTCAGAGGATATAAGGTAAGACCTCACACGTTAAGAAAACAAAATAAGGTCGCACCTTAAGGCTCTCAAACGCGCCACAGGATTTGCAGAATTCATTTAAGAGATAAATATGTTTTTAATGGCACAATGCCACATTCCCCTGACCCTTTTTATTCACTTGCCACGTGAGTTTCTGGGGCTGTGGGAGCCGCCGCTCCGCATTGTTCAGCTGACCATTCCTGCAGCTGGCTTTGTGAAGTCTGAATATCACACGGCTTCATGCCGCTGCTATGCCACTGGGGATATTCGCCGGCGTTTTCCTTCCACCGTGTCACCATCAGAGATGGGAAATCAAACAATAGCATTCTCCGTTGTCATTGTTCCAGAGCTGTCAGCGAGTCTTTGAATCCGTCGTCGACCTTTTGAGGGCCTCGCCTCCTGACTCAACCATGGGCAATATCACAGGATGCTGGGGCCGGGACCAGGAAACCCCAGCGGCCACATAATCCAGAAGGAATGGACTGGATCACATCCTTGTCCCGCACAAGAATCTCCATTTTCGGGAAAAAAAAAAGGCGCAGTAGTCGTATTTTGTGACGAGAGGATCTCTGCGTCTTGAGTGACCGTGCGGACACAGAGGAAGGTCCCCGGTGGCTCGTAAAGACAGAATCATTTAATCGTTTTTTGTGGGTTCACCCTTTTACCCTTTGCACTTTTACTTTTCTCAGTGTAATTTGCATTAATGGGCTCAGAGTGAAGTGGAGACAGGAATACAAACGTTCAAACCCAAACGGAGACCGAATCGCTTGGCTGAGACGGAGAGAGAGAAGCGGATCACTAATGATTTTAGCTTATAGGACACGGCATCCCGATGGCTAATGAAAGCATCATCATTAGGGGAGGAAGATGACCAGGCTCCTCAGAATATACAGACGGCTGAAATCAAAGCTGCCCGTCTCCCCTGCTGCCTTTAACTGTCATTAGACCCTGTCTGGTCTTGACATTGAGTATTTTGAATACAGTATAGATTAATATGAGATGACATAATGAAGCATCCTGTACGCGGTACAGTGGCAAGCTTCAATGGGAGTTTGGCAGATAGATGCTGTTCCCTTAGCTCCCTTAGCTCCCTTAGCTCCTTTAGCTCGTTTAACCTCTGACCTCTTGACAACTGCAGCCCATGTCCAGGTTCTGCCTAAAACCCGGCTACTCAACGAGATGCGTTCTGAGTGTGAATGATCAGTTAAGTTCAAACTTATTACTTTGCGGACTTTACTTTTGTTTTGGTCGTCACCATTCATATCAATGTGTTTATAAATAAATAGTTTAGTTGAGCACAGAACCCGAACCCAAACCCGAACCCACCTCTCAAAGTGAACCAGATCAATGCATTTAACTACATTTTCTTCTTAAATATATGATGTTTACAAAGTATTATTTTTTAAATAATCCTGATCTCAATAATGACCAAAGTAATACTAATTAGGGGTTTTAGCTGGACTCCCAGAACTTCCCAGGTCTTTCTCAGTTGTTGTTGTATGGATATTAAAATGTCCTGTTTAGAAAGAAACAACACTAACAATTTTCAGCTTTATCGATGTATGATAGTTGTTTGGCTAACGCTCCATTAGCAACCTAAACAATGAACAGTGTTTCTCTGAAACTCTGCCAAAGACTTGAAAAATTGCCCCCACTTAACACCGCTGGCAGAGAGTCTGTGCATTTTAGTACTAAGACGGTGTTTGTGAAATCTTTTTCTTTTTGCCGTGTTTACAAAGACCTATCCAGAGCAAATGATGCTGTAAGCTAATCGTTATGTTTTATGCTGTTTGTACACGAGACAATAATCAACACGCATACCGTTTTCTGCTAACAGGAAGTGATGCAATACAGTCGCACTATTGGACGTCAATGAAAATGCGACTTTGAAAAAGCTAATTCAACTTCACAAAGAGGAAGAAAAGCATGTGTTCTTTTTTATTTTATATTGTTGTATTGTGCAATAAGTATTTTCTGGAAACGTCTAAACGCCATTTTCAGATCCTGAACGCATCATAATGTAGTTGAACCTTCGTCCGTTAGCCATTAGCCGCTAGCCGTTAGCGGTGCTACCATCGTTACTATATCTGTCGGTTTCAACACGGAGCGGTTGCTTACAACGTTACATCATCGGCGACTAGAAAAGCATAAACGCCGACAACCTGATCGCATATTTTACTGAACGTTGGCGGATAACGATCGCCAATAAAACTTCATTTCACGCTGCGACGGTTAGCATTAAACTGTGTAGTGAAGGACAGTGGTCCGTTACACCACTAGTATTAGGACGCACTGTTAGTTGAATAGAGCTTTTCTTATGGCAGACATTTTGACACGCCGTTGCTGGAACAGTTGAATTATCTCAGGTCCTCTTCTAGACGGTTAAGAACACGGCCTACAAGCCACCATATCTGTCAGCGCTGGTTTAGATACTTTTCGTCATTTGGCAAATGCCAGATTAGTGCTATTGTTTGCTGCTCATATCTGTCTTTGTTCATGTCTGTTTTTGTTAAGCCGTTCTGAAATTTAAGCCGTTTGTTTGCCTTTGCTTTGTTGAACCGTGATTTACTCTGCTTTTACTGCTGTCCGTGTCTGTGCTTCGCTTTTACTGCAACTGATATCCCTTACAACATAATTAACATAAACACAATAAATTAAATGATGGCTGCATTCCACTCTCAGGTTCTTGGACTCTAGTACTGCGTGTGCTAAATCAGTGGCATTGCATATTGGGAGACTTTAATGGACGCATTGTTAATGTTATTACTTACACCTGTGCTTTCTGGTTTCTATTGTGCTGCGGATACGACCAGAGATAGTTTGGAATGGGTCCACATAGTGCCTAAATTAATCACAAAAAAAAGATACGCAAGAGAACAGCTCACTACGGAGTCAAAACGCAGGAGTCATGCTCACGTTAAGCAGCAAGACAACATTCAATAGAGAGTCAATTCAGTCCATGTTCTAACCAATCGTTAACGCGGGACTGACTCAGCTGTGATAAACAGTGTTAACGACATGGTTAAAAGCTTACCGAAAAAGGCCGTAAAAGTTATAAAAAAGTATTGAGCGATAACTCTGTTGCAAATCGGTGAATGCTGAGCTATTAACCTTGTAAAGAGCGCTTGTGTACGCCTGAACGGACTGACTGAGCGATCCTAGCCAGTGACTACAGCAGTGAGCTAGTGGAGGTCGGGGGGGGGGGGGGGGGGAGTGTAGAGTAACAAAAGCTGTTTTTTTTTCCCTCACGCACGCCTGCTGTGATCGGCCTTTTTTTACTCAGTAGTCGTGTTGACGTGTCATTACGGGTGTAATTGATATAGTGTGAATTATGGTCCCCATTCTATTGAGTGTGTCACAGCCGATCCAGTGAGCCAGCACGCATAATCCCGGGGCCATAACGTTATTAATTACACCCGTGTTTACCCTGCAATGACTTGTCAAAATGGCTGCTGTGAATAGGGCCCAATCGCGCCACGCTGCGCTACAAGCGTGTTCACTTTGGCCCTCGGAGCAAGGGGTGGTCCCGCTTAAACCTGCGCCGTCGTGGTCTTGCTTGTTAGGGCCAAATGCATCCACCCTGACACGGGCTCTGCCCTCGAACCGGAGCTCCTTCTCTTGCTAAACTAATTGGCTCAACAAATGTGTGTCCATGCTAATGACTGGAGAGATGGCTCTGTTTAAGAGTCTCTCTGTGTTCAGCTCGCGGTCCTTTTTTTGTGCTGCCTGTAACTGAATTCCTTTGGTTTGGAGTTCTTTAGCTTTTATATCACTATTTACCAAACGCTTACCAGCTGCATCAGAGCTATCGCTAATGCAAACCGAACGGTTTCTGCCGTTGCGGCTCTCCACCTGCGAACCAGCGTGGGGCTTTTTATTGGCGAGCAGCTGTAGGGAATGCAAAAGTGTTTGTCACAGAGTGAGCAGAACTGGGTGGCAACCTCCGGTTCTGAACTTGCGTCCTTTGTAATATCCAGCAGGGGGCGACTCATCAGGCTGCAACAAGACCTGTGATTGTATAGAAGTCTATGAGAAAATGAGTCTACTTCTCACTTCATTTAGTACCTCAGTAAACATTGTTAACGTTAGTTCATGGTCTCAAACGCTAGCTTTAAGTCTTGTTCAAAACAGCATGGTGTTCATTCAGTAGATCATGGTCCATTTAGAGTGAAACGGACCATAAAGCAGGGTGTGCTTTAGGGCGGGGCTACCTTGTGATTGACAGGCTGCTACCACGGTTCTGGGAGTTGTCAGTGTTCAGAGTTCAGAAACCTTTTTTTGGTCGCCTAAAAATGTCTTATTCAGAATTCGGTGTCACTTGGCTCCACCCTCTCGTGTCACATCTGGTTCCAGAAAAATAAGATGCCGTCAGCCAAAAATCAAGATGGCGACTTGAACTCGAGGCTTAAAAAACCCATAGTCAACAAACCAACGGTGACTACGTCCACTTCTTATATACGGTCGGTGAGCAGAACCCAGTAAGCGCTGCTACTACTCAATACAGATCGGTCTAAACAACAAGAAACGGGCATTTTGTATGTTCTAAATATCACAGGAGGAAAAGAAGAAACAGCCACAGTGAGCTGCTGGCTGAGGAGATGCAAATGACAGGCTGCACCGTGGTGTGTGTGTGTGTGTGTGTGTGTGTGTGTGTGTGTGTGTGTGTGTGTGTGTGTGTGTGAATCGGCACATCTCCAACACGTCGTCAAGGTAAACAATGCCTTTTACCTGCTATCCTGTGTAAACCGTTCCCACTGTGCCAACACAGCTTGAATGGTTGCGGTTGCTCATGTCTCAGCTCAGTGCGAATATCCCTCCACCTAAAAAAAAACCGTGCCCACATTCTTTTAACCCGTTCCTAACCGCGCCTCATCCCAGACGTTAACCGCGGTTTACTTGACGGTACCAGAACCTTCGTTGTAGTTGCTGAACCTCAGCTAACCGCACCGTAGATGCCATGTAAAGACATTGCAGGACATTTGGATAAATCCGAATTATAATTCAGAATTGTCCTGTATTAATGTTCTGATGGGTGATAGCGTTGCCCTGACAACCACATATTGAATCCTGCTCTGGGCCACACACACACACACACACACACACACACACACACACACACACACACACACACTCACATACAAGAAGACTGAGACAGACACCTGCCAATCTCAGCATTTAACGGGACAAAACTCAGAACCATGTCACAGAGCCCATCAGAGGAGTGGATAGGAGTGTTGGAGCTCATCCTTGGGACCAGAGAGAGGTGGTAAAATGTCTGGATGTCACACAGAGGAAATTGGCTGAGCAGCTGCCCACTAATGCAGAGTCATACTCTTTTTGATAGGATTAGAGCCCATTGGTTCACCAGGCATATATATATGAGAGAGAGAGAGAGAGAGAGAGAGAGAGAGAGAGAGAGAGAGAGAGAGAGAGAGAGAGAGAGAGAGAGAGACCAGTCAGATGGGAGAATAAAAGGGTCATTAGTCGCTCAAAAAGGTCCAACAGACGAGCCTACCTCCATATTATGCTGTTTTTGTTCAGGGAAAGGTTCTGTGTGGACCGTCAGGCACACGGACCGCCGGTGGTCAGAGGTTGTTTTGAACCGCACGCACACAGATGCAGGATAATGCTCAAACGCGGCCCGGTCAACCCCTTTTTAGTCAGACGACAATTTTTTGGGAAACGGACACGCTGAAAAGCTTTTGAATTGACCTTTTGTTCAACTCGTCTTTTGATGAAATTTCCCTTTCATAGTCTCAGACACAGCGTTGGATTTGTTGCAAAAAAAAAAAAAAAAAAGGTAGGCCGAGTATCGGGTCGAGTTCGGCGCAGCGAGCCTGTGTCGCAATCAAAAATACCAACACGATTAACTACGTCTCAGCGAAAAGGAGAACTGCTGTTGAGCATGACTTGGTTGATAAACGGAGGGATCACACGAGGCCTATCAGAAGATACAAAGAGCTCCAGAGCAAAGCAGACCGAGGGTCGACATCCAATCCAATCACACACACACACACACACACACACACACACACACACACACACACACACACACACACACACACACACACAGCTTCTGTAAAAACAAATCCTAGTTTAATTCAGTGTGCTAAACTGTGAGTTTTCAAAAATATTTATCATAGAAAACTAATAATTACAAAGTGCATCCATTGCTCCATCATTCAAGAACAAAACAGAAGAAGGATGGCTCGTGATGCAACAATGACATCACAAAACGCTATTCATACATCTTGTGATGTTTTTGTTTCTCCCAGACAACAGATGTTAAATATGTTGGCGGGCGCTCGATAGACTTATGGCATTATCATACAGGGACAAGCTTAAGAACCCATCAGTGTGATGAGATGCTTTGTTGTTGTTGTTGTTGTTGTAGTAAGTAAGTGGTCTCGCGGTGATCAAGATGGAGCACAGAGGAGGGGTGGGGATTATAAGCAGGGCTGCGGTCGAAAAGTGTCCAAAAATGACCTCCTAACATCTGACCCTATAACCACTTATCCTTGAGCTGTATGGAAAACGTCACGGGGTCGAGGAAAGATGTGAAGGAGAGTTCACGAGGAGTTAGGAAAAGACAGTCGCGGTGTTTGGAGAACCCGACCCCGCTTTCACTAAGCTACGTAACGATGACGCGACGCCACTGGTGGAGGTCTGCCGTGGCAGAACGACCACGAAGGACTACAACGATGAAGGACTACAAAAAGCACAACTAAAACATGACCCCGTGACCTCTGTCACTGAACACCATGCAGGCTATTTAAAGAGCTTCTTCTGAGAGAAGCTGCTTCACTCGTGGTGTGAAGGAGAGAAACCGGAGCTCCTTCCTGCTGCCGCTGCTGCTGTCACACTTAACAATCAACACTCCTCAATTCACTCCTGTGCAATAGCAATGAAACTGTAAAATATCAATGTTTCCTTTTTTTGTGTTTTTACTGATGCTTTGCTGTTAATTTTATTACGTATTCTTTCACTTGTTTCATGTTCGAAGTCACTAAATCCGTGTGAAATGAAACGTGAGGATTGTCACCGTCTGTTCATACTCATCAACATGAATCCCATTACTTTATGACTGTATGAGTATAATTGATAAACCTGTGTGAGATAAGCATATTGTTTGTTTTCATGGACGGCCGAATGGTGCGTCACTTTAAATGTTTGCAAGGAATTGTGGGGCGCAAAGGAAGGTCCAGTGTTTCCTATGCTGCTAAAGGAGCTGACAAAGGAAGCACTGAAGCACCTTTCCTTCACATTTAGGAGAATTCCAACAGCTCTTAATCATGGCGGCCACTTGGATACTTCCGGGTCATTTCAACTCAGTTAGGAAGCAAAAAAAAAGGACTATTCGACCACAGCCCCGCCCCTTCACCTGCAGGTCACGTGGAACACCTAGCCGCAGACATGACGTGTTCAGGTACTCTTCCCTGTCTGCTAAGTTTGTCCAAATTGAACCTTTTTAGATTCTTAAACGAGAAGTAATGGAAAGCAGACGAGCCTATTAAGGTGTTCGAACGCTGCGCACGTCTGCCCGATGAGTTAACTGTCAAAATGCAATAACGTACATATCAGATGTGGAGGCTACATGCCTGCGAAGCGGCGTAGGAACTTTCACTGCTAATGGTTAATGACTTTGCCATACACACACACACACACACACACACACACACACACACACACACACACACACACACACACACACGCGGCCATATAGAGACTCGACTCGTGGTTTAAAAGGTCCTTTCATTCGCAGCCATAAAACCGTTTAGGTCGCCACGGGGGAGAGGGATTAGAATATATATATATATATTATATATGTATACCGGGGGACCTCGGAAAGACGTCAGGCTGCGTGCTCGTTTGATCCAAAAGCTCCCAACGAGTGTTGCTTTAAGTGCGTGACACGGGCGCGCGTGTCTGTGTGTCTGTGTGTGTGTGTGTGTGTGTGCGGAGTTTTCCTGCACCGGGTGAGAGGAGGGGTTGGAGAGTGACGCTGGCTTGCTGCGCCTCGGTGCCGAGCGGAGCGCTTACCTGCAGATGAGACAGCCGGGGAGGGGAGAACTCGGGGCAGAGCTGCAGCAGCACACTCGCGGAGCGCACGAGAGGGACGTAACGGGCAAAGTCCCGAGCAAACGAGGACGGGAATTAAGTCGCGCAATCGCCGGAGAATCATTACGCATCTACCCTTTTCTCTCTGGTTCCTCGTCCAGGCAGCACTGGCTGGCTCGCTCGCTCGCCACGATGAGAACCGACTTCGCTCTGGTCCTGACAGCAGCCCTTCTTCTGGACTCATTCCCGGTGAGATTTCTTTTATTATTATTATTATTATTATTATTATTATTATTATTATTATCATTTTTTACAACAGCTGCTTCTGTAAGTTGTGAGAGACGCAGCGTCTCGAGGGGTGCGGGGTTCTTCAGAGCAGTGGCGCGTGAGCTGGAGTAAAAGTCATGTAACGGTAGCCGGATGGAGTCCAGCCTCGGTCCGGTGTGTTCGGTGCCGCAGCGGCGCAGAGCTGCTCCGTGTTTTCACTACAAGTGCGCTAATTGGTTCGCTGATGAATGTTCTTTCGAGAAGGAACAAATAAAGAATAAAGTCGGCGTTGAGGGTCTCTGTCGGGTTTCCTCTGGACCGTTGCGGGCTTCATCACCGGGCTCCGACACTAAGTTCTCATTGCAGCGCGATCCAATCACCCGAGATGACGCCTTTTTATTCTTCATCAAACACATTTAGTCATATCGCTTATTATAGCTCTCTCTGTTGGGCCTAAAAACAACAAGTGAACCTTTAAAGTTGGGAGGTGCTTTTCGTTTAATCGGTGCCGGTGAGCTAACGGTCCTCCTCACGGCGCACTGAGGAACCCTGCTTTTCAATCTGTCTCTCTGCCGCTTTCCTGACCGAAGCCATTATTATTATTATTATTATTATTATTATTATCATTATTTTTTTATGTCATGCAAATTTAGGAGAACTACACAAATGCTATTTGACTCCTCCGTTATTCCTCTCTCAAGAGGAGAGAGGGCCGAGTGCGTTATGCCGCCTCTTCATTCGGAACTCCTGCCCTGGCATCCACTGGTGTGTGTGTGTGTGTGTGTGTGTGTGTGTGTGTGTGTGTGTGTGTCGTTTTTGGTGCGCACGCACATTCACTTGTGTAGCGGGTCAGATCGTTCAATTTCACCAGCGGTGAGCACTGAATGTTGGGTGCAAAGTTTTCTGCAGGCCAGTACACACACACACACACACACACACACACACACACACACACACACACTTAACACACATGCAGTGATCTGCCCCCCCCCCCCCTTTCTGTGTGTGTCACTTAACCCTGAACACTCCTGAATATTAAAGGATGTCCTCATGTCGTCACATGCTGCTTTCTTTGGAGCAGCGAGTTAAACAGAACATTTGTTTGATGCTGTGTTATCAGATATGATAAGACTGTGGCTATTTAATCCGCTATGTGTCTACTACCCGGGAGCATGCAGTCGATGAACTTGTTGAATACGTTTCCGCTAACCGCGGCGCAATATGCCGCTTTCTCGCCCAGGCTCAGGGCCAAAGAAGAAGCAAGAAGAAATCAATGGAATCCATGTTTATCGATGTCTTGCTTTTGTATTGCTCTTCTCTTCCAGAGGAATAATGGCGAGCATGCTTCCAGAGGTCCCTGCCGACCTGGCTTCTCACAAAGCTTCTACTCTGTGCTGATTTCAAGGGATGTACTGCAAGGCCAGGGCATACGCAAAGGTAAGAGCTTTCATCGGCTGAAGCCGGTGAGCAGAGGAGCTCCCTCTCAGCATCGAGGCCGGTGAAGAGGAATGTGTGTGTGTGTGTGTGTGTGTGTGTGTGTGTGTGTGTGTGTGTGTGTGTGTGTGTGTGTGCGCATCTGGAGGGTTGATGGACATCGAACGCTGTGAACTGCTGCCGTGTGAATTACAGAAACGATCTGGAGCCACTCCAGTGCTGTTAAGTCTGCTGCTTCAGACCAACATGTCTTCAGACCAACATGTCTTCAGACCAACATGTCTTCAGACCAACATGTCTTCACATACGTTTAAGCAGAAGTGCACGCGGCTACAATACATGCTCCAAATGCTTCTTTTGTGAAATGCTAGAATGTATTGTTGTTGTTGTTGTTGTTTTTTTTTTTTGCAACTGCACCACCTCTTCAATATTATCATCATTATCACTATCGTCATCGTCTGTCACCTTCACACTGCGTCTTACCCAGCTGTGTGCGCGTTGCTCCAATTACACGGCGAGCCGACCGAGTTCGGAGGGCTTCGATAGTGCAGGAAATGGAATCGACATCCTGTGTCTAATCTGGCACTGCTCCTGCCAATGTGGGCTAATTGCAATTCTCTATTGATCCCGATGGTTGTTTTTTTTTTTTTCTCCCCCCCCCCACCCCCCCCCCCCCCCCCCTCATAGCTCAGCTAAGCTGTATTGTTTTGCTGTGGGCGCACAATAGCTCTTTTGTGGGTCGACAGTGTCTTCAGCAGCTGCACAATATATACGTCTCACTCTCCTTAGCGGTGAGAGACCTGGTGAGGATGCAGCTGTCTAGACTCTCTCTCTCTCTCTCTCTCTCTCTCTCTCTCTCTCTCTCTCTCTCTGTCTCTGTCTCTCTGTCTCTCTGTCTCTGTCTCTCTCTCTCTCTTCATAGACACAGAAGTACACACAGCACAATAGGGTTCAGTATATTATTCTTTGGGTTTGTTTTCTCCCTTGTGTCTGCATTTGTGTGTTTGTCTCTCTTCTGCCGGAGTGATAAAAGTTGTGGAGGAAGGCGTCGGCCTGATCGTGGCGTTTCATTAACTCGGGTGCGTCGATCGGCCCGGCTGCGGAAGCGGGATTGGATGCGGGACGTCGGTCGCCGGTGCGGCGAGGCTTTGCTCTCCGTGTGTGTGGCAGTGATGTCTTCAGCCCAGCAGGGGGTGTTAACACAATCACAAACAATCCCAGAATGAGCCATCACTGCTGCACAGGAGCCGAGTGTTTCAGAGAGCATTATTCATCTGGGTTTGAGAGATGAAATTGTCTCCGTGTCTCCGTTCAGACGTGAAATGATCGTCGGAGGTCTAACCGGGTTGTTTTTCGGTATTAAGAATTCAATTTACCACCAACGGGAGATGTTTTAGTGCCATTTGTCCAGCTTAAGCGTCACAAAAAGTCAACCATTGCCGCGTTAGCAGAGCGAATGAAAACAGACAGACTCGTCACGTTCAAAGCATACGCTTCTACTTAACATTTACAATTTGTGTCTTGTGGTTTTTTTGAAAAGATCTCGATAAAGTAATAAGTGCTCGTCTCTGCGGCGACACACTCACAGCTGCAATGTCATCTTCATGTGCATCCGAGTGCACAGCTGCAGTGGCCAGACACACACACACACACACACACACACACACACACACACACACACACACACACACACGCTGTATGTGATTTACAGGGCTCAGGCAGTTGATTTATCGTTGGTAAGGGTGTCACTGGAGGGAGGCAGGAAGCTACTCTGGAAAGGCTTTAATAATAACATTGTTTAACCCAAAACCATCAAGTGGGGGCAGGAGTAATGACACACGCTCATGCACACACACACACACACACACACACACACACACACACACACACACACACACACACACACACACACACACACACACACATATTTACAGTATATGCCACCGGGGGAATGATGGGAAGGACAGAACTAGGACCTTGGCCATGATGGGGAGGATGTGAGGGTCTAGACAGGAGGTCGGCACGGAGGAGGAGGAGGAGGATGCTACATTTCACATTTTGTTATTTTAAATCACTCTGAAGTACCACATTTCATAAAATGTCCAAGTCCAGCGTAAGTTATTGAGACCTCAGCAGCAAACATGACGCCAGAGCCAAAGCTGACAACAAACCCAAGGCTACATATCTGACAATTTATCTGGTCGTATACAACTTTAGTTCTGTTTGTGCGTTTGATCTGTGCTCAACAAAACTCACAACACACTTTTTCATCAATTCTTCAGAATTATCAATTTGTTTGTCGTCGTCGTCGTCGTCGTCTCGTGATTAATCTTCTTTTCAATCATTCACATCACTTCCTAAAAGATTCTGGGTGTTTTAAGCCGACCGAGAGTTTTCATTTGCAAACAAAGTGTGTCCAATGAATGTTCCTCGCTGCATTATTCCTGCTGAGTGGATTGATTTGCGCTCTATTCATCTGGAAAACCCAATCGCCACAGTTAATGACTGCGCTGCAAGAAATGACGTGCATATCTTACC
>NW_027176672.1:1610131-1642631 GCF_023349555.1 Cebidichthys violaceus
GGGAAGACGGCAAGTGGGGACACTGCTTATGAGAACACGCGGCTCGTTGTGTAACTCTCACAGCTCGCCTTCCCACGGGAGCCGCCTCGCTCTCCACAGTGTGGCGGCGATTAGTCGATTAGTCTCCCCCCTGCGTGTCACCTCCAGGAGTGTGAAGCACCCCCCCCCCCCGTAGCGTCCGGCCTGCTCCTCATCTGGATCCGTCCATGGCCCCAATTTTTTGCTCTAAGAGCTGCTGGCTACCGACACACACACACACACACACACACACACACACACACACACACACACACACACACACACACACACACACACACACACACACAGTGACCGACGTGATAACGACACAGCCCTCGGTGAAAGGACTGAATAGCCTTCCTTATGTTGATGAAGAGAAAATGCGGGGCTGATTATGATTACCAAAGATTATCCTCTTTATAAGAAAAAACACAACAAAAACAGATCCCTGAGGCAGAGAGCACAACGCTTCACATCGCGATCAATAGACACAGATTAAACTACAAAGCGCAGAGTAACCTGACGCTTCCTCAGAGTTTAGAGGCAACGCGTCCACCCCCCCCCCCCCCCCCCCGTTTGCCTCTACATCTTCAGTTTGGGGTCTTTATCCGACAGGGAACAAGACACTGGTTTTGCTCATATCTCCGTGTTAACAATGCGGTCTGTGAGAACAGAGTGCTGTGCGCCTCTCTTTCATATACCTTAAGAGAGCTAGACACAATGCAGTCATTAGCTACCTGCAGGAGGCTAAACAACTCTCCCACACACACACACACACACACACACACACACACACACACACACACACACACACACACACACACACACACACCACACACACAGTTAAAAAGGCCTCACTAACCCTATAGCAGTCTGTTCATTTGTAATTCGTTGTTTCCATTTAATTACCAGGAGAGCTTTTGATAAAAAGGTCCCGTTCAATTGAGGCTGTGTGACCTTGTTTTCTATAAAAAAAAAAAAACAAGTGTTTGGGTAAGTGCCCCGTCTATATTTGCATATTCACTTTTATGTAAGCGAACACGTGTGCCTGTGTGTGTGTGTGTGTGTGTGTGTGTGTGTGTGTGTGTGTGTGTGTGTGTGTGTGTGTGTGTGTGTGTGTGTGTGTGTGTGTGTCAGTGGTGTTTGTGCTCACGTATTTGTCGGTGTGTTCATATCACCCAGGTCCTCGGGTCGTCTTGTCAGAGTCTGGAGCTTTTCACACTCTGTTGTTGTTGTCTTGGAGCACTCCTCCTTCTCCATCCTCCACCTCCTCCCTCCTCCTCCTCCCTCATTCCCCCCCCCCCCCGAGGGTTTCAGCCCCAGCTGGAGAGCCGGAGATCAGGCTGTGCTACGAGAGAAACAGCCCCTGAGGAGCTGTGAGGTGGACCTGGGTTCAGCTGGGGCAAACACCGCTAAATGCCCTGGGACGGCTCAGATCCGACAGGTTGGGTCAGAGGAGGAAGGGAGGTGGCGAGTGTGAGTGTGTCTGTGTGTGTGTGTGTGTGGGATGTAGGGAGCCTTGAAGCATGTCATGCCAATGTAGGTCACTATGACAGACCAGATGGAAGAAGATTGATGAGTAAATATGAGAGGAAAGCCTGAATTAGCAGTGTTGTGTTCTTAATATAGATACCACTGGGCTCTGTTTTCACTGGCTCACTTTAATATTATATTCCTTCAGATTTGAGAATAAATGTGTGCGTTACTCCCACAATCGACGACCTCTGCGTGGGTATTTTAATAGTTAACAGAGAGGATAAGGACCAGGAGTAGGAGCACTGTGTAAAAAGATAACACACACACACACACACACACACACTGTATAAGTAGAAATGACAATGAGGTGAAGGCAGAGAAAGGACAGATGTTTCAGAATCTGCTTGCGCAGCAACAAAGCAGGAAATGAATTTGGCCAAAAAAAAAAGGAATTAAAATCTGATAATGGAAAAAGTGTGAATATTTTCTTATTATCCCGTTACCTTAAGGTGCTGTATGTACAGCGGGAACATACCATCAGTGCTGATTTCATTTCAGCCAAATGTACACTTTGATCTCTAAAACACTCCGCTCTCACGAACGAGATGAAACTATTCAATTTCACACGTTTTAACTGCTCAGCGTTGACTCACTGGTGAAGGAACCTTCAAGGAAGGAAACTTGAGCACGCTGTGTAATTGAAAACATGACGGGATTAATTCAAATCGCTACATCGGTCGATATTTTTGCAAACGCGCTTTTGTAACAGGCTACCGGTGAATATACGTCCGATTCGTACTCTCGTTCCCATGGAAACACGGCGCAATGCTCACGTGAATCCTACAGCGTGCACGGTTCCTCGACAACATGCGGCTACTTTGCTCAAAGGATCTGCTGACAACGGAGACATCGAATGCTACGCACCGACATTCACGTGTATCTTTTCAGACGCTCCGAACTGAAATGAAAGATACATTTATAAATTCCTTTTTAGGTTTCATTCATGTTGAGGTTCGGGACGGTTCACATCCACGGTGGACGGTGGGAAATAGTGATTCTCACCATGTTGAAGATCCCTGTAGAAGACATGAAGATAAAGATACAGAGCTATGATAAGTGTAGAGCTAGTTAGTCCTGGTATTCAAGTCATCTTCCAATTTCGGAGATTGTGATAGCGAAAATACCTTGAACCATGACAAACCATGTCAAAACCATGACAAACAACAGAAGAACCCAGGAACACAGCTAGTTAGAGCAAAGAAACCAACACCTGAAGATGTCAGAATGATAAAAGGCGTGGCAGTGTGGGCGTCGGTAGAGGAATGAGCGGGGGTTCACTATTACAGTGCTGGAACAACGGATCCAGATGTTCCCCCCCCAAAAAAAACGACGACCCGAAAACACACCGACATCATCTGCAGCACAGAGACGAACAGCCGCCGATGACATCGTGGTATTTAGTGCTTCAATATTCTGCCGTTATTGTAGTTTTCATACCAGCTCTTCATAAACTCACAGAACATATTTTGTAGATCTATAGAGTTAGCTTTCACCGTGGGTTTGATTCCTGTTGTGACATAAAACAAGTGTCTGATGCATTTGTTATTTCTGCTCCGAGTCGGTTATGAGATCATCGACCCTTCTTTATTCGGGCCGTGGCAGCTTTACGGCTGCTGAGCCGCCGCTCGTAGCTCAGGTGGTAAATTGCGTCGCTTTGAATCCGAATTGGGAGTGAAGCTGCACAGAAATGGAGTCGCTGATACACAGCAGCCACCTGTGAGCCTCCGCCACAGTGAGAGAGGTGCGAGAGGTGTGAGGTTACTTGTCATGTCGTGACAAACGATGCCGTCCCCACCGTGACGATTTTTAACTTTGTAAAGACATTTTATGGCTTCATTCCTTTTGAAATACAAACAAAACAAAAAAGGCGTTCGTCAGGAACCCGAAGGAAGATTTTGCACGGTGGCTTTCCGTCCCCAGGAGGAGCGACGGCGGCCGCCTCGCCTCTATAAATCACTCGCTTACTTTTCATCCCAGCCGCACAGCACTACACAAAGACGGACTGATTAAAACGTGCGGCGGGATGCTTGTGAATGTGACTTTGTGTTGGTGGAGAGCAGGTGAGGCAGAGCGACGCACAAAGCTCTTTTTTCTTCTCTTTTTTTTTTTATTTTTGCCATAATTTTGAATGCAATTATTTCAAAACAAGTGGAATCACTTAGCACATATTATCTTCTCCAACAACAATACGCCACATCATTTTTTGACTTTTTTTTTTTTTTTTTTTTTTTACATGTCTGATTCACTTTGTTCCTCTTTTGTCGTTCAAAATTGCGACTACGCTGTTTAACATAGACACTTTAACCCAGCAAACACTGAAAGACAACGGGGACGAGATGAAAGGGATGTTCCGCCTTAACTTAAGGCAGTCGTTCTGCATAAATACTCAGAAATATATGAAGGCAAAATCAGTATTACACAGAAGGGCTTTCAGATCTTTGAGACAGATGAGTGGGAAATATGTGTTAGTGGGAAATTAGTTGTTTTTTTTACCATTGCAACAGAATGATCGTGATTTGTCCCATTTTGACAGCATTAAAAACAAACGATGTAAAATCTGTAAAGACAGACGTTCTGAACAACAAACCTGGTGTGAGTGACACGATCCAGACGTAAACAGTTAAGATGAGCGACTGAAGTCTGAGCTGGAATAAAAGGAAATCCTGTCGCTTTATTTCAGACTCCACGGCTACTACAAAAGTAAAATCACGCAACAACTCCAATCATTTGCTCTTAATTCATTTTCCATCGAATACCCCAGTGCACACAGTCGACTGAAAGAGCACTGCATTATGTGGAGGCATTTAATAAAAAATGCAAAAGGCCATAAAATTCAGTTCAATATTGATGGCTGGAAATGAAAAATATCTGTTGTTTCAACGGCTGCAGGCGCCGCTGCTCTGTTTCAGATCCGTGGCAACATCTTTCTCCTGCATAGTTTGGTAATTACTCTCATTGCACATTTTGTTTTTTTTCCCCCCTGCGTCAGCAGTAATAAGACGGCCATCTTTTTTTTCATGCATTCTGTCCTAATCGGCTTCCAGGGATCAGAGGAGGTCCGGCCGTCCGCCGTTCTTTCCCCGTGATCGCTCTCTAGCCTTTGTGACATCAGACCCATAACCAGACGACCGGCGCTTTCAAACTTCAACCAGAGCCTCACCTCCTCTTCCCACAGTGACACGGAACAGAGCACTTAGCCGGCAGCCGGCTGACCTCGTCGCGGCCCCAGCCGGCACCTCCAGGGGGGGAGGAGGGGGGAACAGTCCTTGGAAGACGGGCAGACCCCCTCTAACCTAACACCCCCGGATGCTCTCCGAAGGCCCAGACTCACAAGGCTGTCCCCCCTCGCGAGAACCTGTGACACTGCTAAAAGCCAGGCCTTGACTGGAGGTCAGGTGTGAGTGAAGAGGAAATAAAGAAGTCTCAGTGGTGAGGAAGAGGAGCCGTGTTACAGCCGAGGACGAACAAAAGGCTCTCTGGTAAAGAGTGGTGAAACAGCCATTACTGCGTTAGCTTGTACTTGAATAGTTCATTACATAATTCTGTGTATCAGACGCTTCAGAACTTTTGGTCTTTTTCCACTGATTGATATTTACACTCAGACGAGACGGAGAATTGTACTCTTCATGATTTACTATTTCAAAAACTGCAGACTACGTGCTTTTCTTTTCAACACTTCAATTTACCTTGATGCCAAAAAATAGAAACATTTACAAAAAGTGTCAGTCTATTTGATTTAAATGCTTTTATTACATTTTTACAAAAATCATGGTTTTGAATCCTGAGGGAATTTTTTTGGATCTTAAATTGGACCTTCTGGGGGAACAAAATACAAAAATTGGAGTGTGTACTTATTAAAAGTACTTTCTGAATCATATTATATGGTATAACACATACAAAATAATCATAAAAATGCTGCTTTATACACAACACAAGGTGACTTGACTGTAGTTTTGATTAAAAGATTTGAATTTGCTCTTTTTGACTTCCGTTACGACCGAAGTTTTAGCTTTTAAAATATGAGAAAAGGCTGGTTTTGTTGGCAATAAGTAGGACTTCAGAGAACAAATCCAGACCCACCGTTTGAGGTATTGTGGTAGCAAGGCAGCTTGATTAAAGTAAATCATAATTGCGTATCTACAGCAGTAGATATTCATGTCTAAATAAGCAACAATCAAAGTAAAAAAAGGAAATTAAATAAGACGTAAAGGATACAAAGCAAAAAATGAACTGTACCAATAAACCATCTGCATCCATGTGACTTGCTTCTGTTGGTACCACCGATACGTTTGTCTACTTATGAGAGAAATCTCAAACGTGAAGATGAGGGAAATCTTTTACGTGAAGGTACGATCCGAGCGATGTCACGTTGGCCTCTGAGCAGCGCCGGCGCTGTAGGAAGTCATCCGTTATCTTGTCATCCTTGCTGCCGGGATTCCATGAAGGGAAGCGGTGAAGATGATAATGAAAACAGGACGGATGTCCGACCACTATGAATATAAAAAGTGTTGGAAAAATCTGCATGACAGTCCTATGAAAGTGTGGCTGCTAAGGAGGCGTTTATGTATATTAACCCTGTAAAGTAGCCTCTTTAAATTCATGAGAATCAGCACGTTTACCCTCCCCCCCCCCCCCCCTCCCCAATCCAATCCAAACTCTCTGCACAACAAATAATTCCATCCCTCCTTCACCAGCTCCACAGGTTCACTTTCACTTCAGCACTTCAAATGGAAAAGTTTCCCACTTCTCTGCCAACTTTACCGCTTTTTTTTTTTGTTGCCTTGTATTGGAGATAATATGCCTTCGTAACGACGGGAAATAACTCCTGTCATAGGTGGACATTTCACCATCTACAAGTGCTCTTCAAACCACCACATTTTCCACAGATAAGTCCGTGTAATTCGTCCTGCTTTCTCTACGTTTGCGCGCGGCCCTATGGTGGTTCCATCCTCCGGTTCTCGTTACCCGGCGTTGGTGCATTCGCACACGCGGCGCTTCTGATTGTGACACATTGTCACAAAGGTCGTTGTGTTGTTTGCGGACGAGAAATAATGAGATACAACAACAACAACGAGACAAATCAAACAGACGTACTGTTCTGGCTTCTTCCAGCAACTTTAACAGCGAGCGCCGCCGGAGTCTTGCTCTTCTCGCTGCTAATTACGGTGGCGTGACATCCGTGTGGGCAGCGGGGTCGTTAATGCTAAGAGACCTGGGGTGCTGTTTTCTTTCCCAGCAGAGCCATGTGTTAATGATACACGCAAAACAAACACTCAAGCAAAGGACAACTTTTCAAGCATATGAATAATGCATGCCAGCCAACAATCAAGGCATTTAAAACAAAGGGAAAAAAAGGACAATCGGATACTGTGTAGGAGAGATTGAGCTCTGTGTATTTTCAGCGCCTTACGAGAGGAAATACGCAAAACCAACACCCTGACAGCGAAGGTAGGAGGCTGTGTGTGTGTGTGTGTGTGTGTGTGTGTGTGTGTGTGTGTGTGTGTGTTGTGAGATCTGGGTGACCTTCAGGGAACAGGTGTTGGTGTCAGCATTTACTCTGTCACGGCACATTGAGCAGCATTGTACAAACACACACGGGGGAGGGAGGGGTGAGGGGGGGGAGTGAGAGAGAGAGAGAGAGAGAGAGAGAGAGAGAGAGAGAGAGAGAGAGAGAGAGAGATGGTGGGATATGGAGAGGAAACACGTGATGGTGGATCAAAAGGATTTATTCTTATTTGATACCAAAAAAAGACATAGGATACACACACACACACACACACACACACACTGTCTAAAGATCAGCGGAGAAAGTTCTGGAACTTGTGTAACGAATTTACTCAAATATTGTAATTAATTTCATTTTTGAGATACTTGAATATTTCCATCTAATGCTACTTTATACTTGTTACAGTAGATTTAGTCACTACTTACTTTTTGGTTGGCAAGGCGTTAAAGAGGTTAGCACTGTCACCTCACAACAAGAAGATTCTGGGTTCGATTCCCTCGGTCTGGGCAATGTGGAGTTTTTGGGTGTTCGCGTAGGTTTCCTCCGGGCGCTCCGGTTACCCCAAAAAACATGTGCTATATGACAACATGCGCTGTGAATGGTGGGTCGAGGCCTGGGTTAGCAACTACTATAGAAATAGATTCTCCGCTGTGGCAACATTTTGCAAAAGAGCAACAAGAAAAGTCTAAAAAGTCTCTTTTATATCCTATTGGTTCTCTCACGACCCCTCAGATTTACCTTGTGACTCCTTTAGGGGCCCTGACCCTCAGCTTAGGAACCACTGAATTCAATTATAATTACAGCTAACGTGTGCATAAAGTAGTTCAAACTACTACAGCTTTAACAGTAAAATCCTCCTATTGGTATTAATAATCTAATGTATTATCATACATCAGTCACAGAGGCAGATTTTCTGCAGAATGAGCACTTTTTGCTTTTAATACTTTAAGCACATTTTTCTTCTGTACTGTAGGATTCTAAGTGCAGGACCTTTAAAGAATACGTTTCTTTTCTCCGGAAGGCTCTTATATGTTGTTGTTGTTGTTGTTCCATAATCATAGGCATTATTTAATCTAAAAGGCCAGAGAGAGCTTAAGGGGCACAGTGTAGACATGGTTTCACAATTACATGAGCACCTGTAAGGATGTGCTGTTGTCCTTTCAGAACAACCTCTCAGCAACAACAAGAGGGGGGCTTAAACACAGCGCAGCAGAAGTCCTTGAATGTAGATTAGCAGGTAATAGAATTCCCCTTCATGTCCTCATTATTTAGCGGGTTGGTTAGGAGGGATGTTTTACAGTCACCGCACAGGTGGTTTATAGGTGGAAGGAGCCGAGCATCTGTTGAACCTGCGACAACAATCGCACACCGTGTTGCGTCAGACTCAATTGCTTTCAATTTTCCCCTCGAAGCATTCATCTGGACTTTTGTAACAAGCAGATCAATATGGGTAAATAAAGACAGAAGACCCCGCGATATCATTCCAGTCAGCCACCGATAATCACTCACACACGCCGAACCGGCTGCGTTTCCAGACTGCACCTGTTCAACAAGAAAAAAAAAAAATAGATTTAGTCTTTACTTAAATCAAGCTGTGTGGATCAAGTGTGCACAATACGACCATACTTCATGTGCTTGTGCACCGTTTCTCATGTCCCAGTCTCTGCATTCGGGAGCGTAATGAGATTTCTGGTCCCGCTAATCGCTTCATTTTATTTCCTTCTTCCTCTTTTTCTCTCATCCCATTGTCGACGAAGGGGAAACACACACACTCGCACAAATCTGTGTTTTAAAGAACAGATCAAAAGCGTCTGTAATCTCTAGCTTAGGATGCGGATCTTGGGAAAAAAAAAAAAAAAAAAAAAACTGGTGCGCTTTTTCATGCGAGATGCACTCATTTCCCAAGTTAATTATTGCAGCTGCTAAGACAATGAAATGCCTTAAGCAAGAGAGCAACAGTGGAAGAAGAATTAAGACGCTTCAGGTCATTTGAGTAGAGCAACTTTAGGTAAAACAAATTTAAAAAAAAAAAAGCATCTACCCCAATTAACTAAGTTTGAATTTGGGACAACCCCATTGTTTCTCCCAAGTACAAACCATCCAAATCCTGCATAGAACAGGCTTCAGTGTTGGGACCATGAACGCTGCATTGTTCCTGCACAACGGATTTAAATTGACAAATCGGCCATGAGGATAAAGTGCTGATTTCCTACAAGCATCTCTACAAGTCCTCCAAATCAAACAAAATACATGCACAGGTTAGTTTAGACAACGCACCAGACACCAACTGAGGTCTCCTGCGTTAAAGTCCCATCCAGCCACCTCCACCTCCACCTCGAGCAGAGTTTGAACGTTAGATGCCGTTCCTATAGAGCGACAAACACTTGAGCGTAGTTTGGGGCACTAAGTGAAACGACTGATGCTTGGGGGGGGGGGGGGGGGGGTATGGAGTGTATGGATCCATAGGCCATAGTGCTCCCCAGATTAAACACAAACATCTAACTCAAAGTCATTATTATTAAAGGGACAGTTCACCCCAAAATTACACCGCTAACGTTAACAATGTGCTAACGTTAGTGATGTGCTAACGTTAGCGATGTGCTAACGTTTTCTGCTACTCCCGGTAACGAGTGTCACTATTACACAACGTTTAACCGCGACTAGCTCCAAATCCACGCAACCAGCTTAAAATAAAGAAACGATAGCGTGAGAGTCTGCGGGTGGAGCTGGCCCGTTGCTGCGATACGATTGGTCGGTCTGCGTTTGAGGGCCAGGACTTAGTTAAGGGTGAATTTATTGCAATTGTTTTCCGATGTGGATTCAAACACCCTCAGATTAAAGCTGAGAATCGGCACTTAAAACATTATAATAATCGTTTACTTTCGATCGGACTCCGTGTCAGCTAAAGTGTTCTCAACAGAACCATTACCTCATGGATCAACATTAGCTCAGTGAAGCTTTTAAAACACAAGTGTTGAGAAATTAATATGTAGATCAGCTATTAGTGCTGATTGCACATATTAACCAAAGATTTGTCACTATTCAAAGGATGGTTAAAATAACACAACAAGAGAAGAGAAATTCAACTCATTACAATGAATCAGTGAAGACTTAGACTGCAGAGCACCTGTGTGAAAACGTTTTCACAATAAGCCTTTCAATCTCGACAGTGCAACGCATTTTGAGAAGCAATAGTTTCAGTGAATACATTAAAGATAACAATCCAAATCCAAAATACCAAAAAAAACACTGCATTTATTTATTGTTGCAAATCACACTGCATTGTGTAGCTGCACACGCTGAATAGTAAAAGGAAGACCAAACCAGGCAGAGGGAACTAGATGAAAGCGATGTCGAGTTTCTGAAAACGTTTCACTTTTTCCTCGTTCCTCTGTCTCTCTCTTTTTTTTTTTTTTTTTTCTCCGCTGTATTTTCTCCAGAAGAACATGAGATTCAGCAAACAAGTGCTGTGAGCAAACAAAGCAAACAAATAGCACAGTCAGTCCTCGTCGTAACTTAGCGGTGATGGATGACGATGCGCCCCCTGAAAACACGCTAACAAATACTCTCTGTTGTTGTAAATGCTGTTCTTGCAAATAAGAGGAAACTATCTTCCAGAGCCGTGACTGACACTCGAAAACGAGCTGCAGACTCTTCATCGCATTTCAACGACAGCGCCGCGTTCCACATTACACGCGCTTCATTATCTGGAGACAACACAGCCGTCAAAATTAATAATGCAAAATAGTCTTTTCTCGTCTATCTTAAGGGGGAAGAGCATCTTGTGACGGATGCATTTAAAGTGCAGACGCTGTTCGGATAATTAGCTCCTACCTCGGTCAGAAAAACACTACAAGTGAATCTATAGCCTCTGGTCAATGCTGGTTTGTTTTTTTTCCCTTGCACACGGGATTGTGTGGCATGTGTGATCAAAAATGTTCACCGGGGAAATCTGAGAAATAAATTGAACAAGCAGACGGCTAGGAACAGCTCCAGTTGCAAACAAAAGTCTTCCGCGTTCCCTAAATCAATAGAAGCCCAGGCGGCAACCTCCGCCATGTGCTCCTGATTGACACCCGCCCTCAGAGCGCCTCTGTTAGCGTGTGTGTGTGTGTGTGTGTGTGTGTGTGTGTGTGTGTGTGTGTGTGTGTGTGTGTGTGTGGCTCACCCTGCATTAAACATCCGTGTCTCCCGAACGCCACCGTTCGTCGACCTCTGAAGTGTCTCAATTACCGCGGATGCTATCGGGAGTCTAAGTGAGGCTGCGCGGCGTAGGTTTTGGGGGGGGGGGGGGGCGTTTGTTAAGTGGGCCTTTGTCGTCGAGTTTCAGGGTTAATGCGGAGTGTGAGCTAATCCACTGGCCGCTCAATAGCTTTAACAGCGCATGAAATCTCTTTTGTTAGTAAACCCTGTGCTTCGGGCCATATCTGAAATTGATCACTGTTCCCGCTCTCCCCTCCTCTCGCCATGGTGCTTTGGAGAAAAGGAGTATCGACAGACGTCCGCGTGAAGAGAAACAGGGAGTGATGGAGGCTGCTGGGAGGACGTTATAGAGGCAGAACGCTGCGTCTGTTGTATGACTGTGAATTTAAGGTCTTTTAGGTTTAGCCCAGCTTGGTTAAACAAAACAATCAAACTGAAAATGTGACCTTGCAATGGCCATTTGTCACCATTTTCATACATTTTAAATGTTTTATCGATTTAAAAAGGGCTACTGCAGCAAGTTCATGTTTTACTTCCATAAAGGAACTCACAAGAGACGGATTAAAAGAAGTAAATTGATGCAGCAGAAGCCGAAATATCGTGACTTTTAGTCCCATTTGGGCTGAGCTCCAACTCCCAACATGCAACCTAACTTTCTTCCTTTAGACACTCCCTGATTTGATGAACGTATTTCAAAGAAAACCCAATTTTCTTACGGCTTTTTATTTAAAAATGTGTCCAAATAACTTTAGGGAGCTCCTCCAGAGCTACACACAACATCTACACTGTAGTCCACCTTGTGACAATAAATTTCATGTGAAGAATTGATGGGCTGCCCCATTACATCGGAAAAATAACGGACACATTTGTTGCATCGTAATCACTACTTGCGGCGCTTTACTTTATTATTCGTGCTTCTGCGGTGCTTGATGACGACGACGCCTCATTGAGATTTTATTGGAACGACACAGCGCTGCCAAAAATAGTGGAGAGTTACAAACGTGCACCCTGCAAAGCAAATATTGAGACAGATGTTAGTTTGACTGTTGCCTGGATTATCCACAGTCTCAGTGCTGCTGACATATGCAGGATTTGGCATTCATAATGTCCAAAACGTCCATCAGAAATCCATGAGCACTCCAACTTCCTGCTTTCACTGTAATTGCTTTATCGCAGCGGCTGCCAAGAATAAAAAAAACAAAAAAAAACCACCACATTTTTATCCTATTTCTTTATATGCGTGTGTGTGTGTGTGTGTGTGTGTGTGTGTGTGTGTGTGTGTGTGTGCGGAGTGTAGCGCGTACACAGATTTTATGCATTCCCTTCACCTCTTGCTCGCGTAAAAGTAAGATGTATTGTTTTAGGAGGAGAAAAACAGGTGCAGGAAGGCCTGCTTGTTTTGCAACAGCACGGCAACACAGATGCCAGAGTGAAGCGGAGTGAATGTTTGTATTGAGTGCTCAGTCGCTCCGTCATGATTTTTTTTTTTTAGACTGCGGAAGGATGGATCGTGAGCTGGGAACGAAACAAAACGCGTGGAATTCAATATGCTTTCCCTTCACTCGGTTAAACTCTTCAACTGGAAAATGGTGGACTAATGGCGTTAAGAACCAAAGTGACAAATGCGAGGTTGTGTATTCACAATGCCCAGGGCAGCCATGCATTAATATCTCTTTGAGTCATTTTCTGAGCTGAAATATGGATTTTTTTTTTTTTCCTTTTCAAAAAGGACATAGTGCTCCAAAGAAGTCCCAAATGAATCATTGAAAAGTTGCACCAAAATCTGTCCATTGTATTCAGCATGCATCAAACCCATAAGATGTTTGTTTGTGCTATGAAACCAGCCATTATACCCGTCAGAGCGCCATCAGTCCACGCTGACATTGTGCCTATTCGACAAAGACACAATCCTCCACACGCCGAACCTGTTCACACCTATGCTTATGTGTTGTTATGTGCGTTGCTCTGCACTACTTTGCATATTGTGTTCCCAGATCACAGTTTTTATTTTTTTTTTTGTCCCCCTTCATTCTCAGTCGCTTCCCGTTTGATATTTTGCCAGTGACTATGGAGGCAAATCCAACAGATGTTTCCAAGGCCACTGGAGTGAAACCAGCAAACACTCATTTGATTGTTTTGTGATTTTTTTTTTATTTATTTAATTTTTGGCAGCAAATCAGGACTTTTCGTGCCCAAAGAGCACCAAGAGAAAACTTTTTTTTTCCTCTCCTTAAGTGATGGGGGAAAAAATATATATATATATATATATATATATATATAAAGTTCTGGTGCTGTGGTGCGTGCTCCTGGTATGTGTGCACACTCTCAGGAAAAATAAAATAAAATATATATATATATATATATATATATATATATATATATATATATATATATATATATATATATATATATATATATAGATATATATATATAGTTCTGGTGCTGTGGTGCGTGCTCCTGGTATGTGTGCACACTCTCAGGAAAAAAATAAATAATATATATATATATATATCAGCAATCTGTGAGCTTTGAGTGACAGACAGCTGATGGGTTTATGTCAAACTTTTAAAGATCTGTCTGTCTCCGAACCATTCCTGTGTGTGTCTGTCCTCTCAGCTCCAATCGGCCATGTTTCTGTATTACGATCAATCAGTATTAGTGTCTTTATCTGCAGCACTGCCCCCCCCCCTTACCAAAACCTCTACACGGCCCCCCTCTACTGCAGCATCTTCTGATCATATATATATATATATATATATATATATATATATGTGTGTGTGTGTGTTGGGGGGGGGGAACAGCTGCATGGCTCTGTGACACATGACAAGTGCAAGTTCAGCTCTGATCCGGTTTTTTTTCCCCCGTAAAGAATCATTAGCTGCAGAAAACACAGCTGTGTCGCGCGGGTTCCGCGGCTCAATCGCTGCGATCCGTCTCCCTCGTCGGCTTCTTCCTCAGAGCGGGAAGAGACGGAGACGTCTCCCCAAGCTGTCTCCTCGCTCGCACTTTTACCGTGGTTTTTTTTTTTTGTGTGGTTTTTTTTTTTTTTTTAATTCTTTAATGAGCTGACCTTAACGAGCGCTGACAGCGCGTCTGGCGTCTGGGCCTCCTCATCACTGTCACCGGAACGACCTCCTCCCAAAGTGACAAACGCGTGTCTAAATGGGGATGTGAGAGGCTGCTGGGCTATGTTTAACTAGCAGGGCACCTACAGAGACAGCCTCGTCTGAGAGGTTGGCTTCACATTTCCAATACTGCCTCTCAATTGTTCTTTTTTTTTTTTTTTTTTCTTCCTGATGCTTGATTGTGGAGAGATTTGGGGGTATGAGATGAAAGCCGTGTTGTCAAGCTGTCGGTTTCTCTGCTTGACACACACACACTTGGAAGTTGAGTAGGTGCCATTGGAGGGGGGGGGGGGATCTTGTGATGTTACAGACAATTGCTCTGCTCCAGTTCCCTGTGTCATCCATCCTGCTGATTATAAAGACGGCGCGACCTGCCTCTGCTCCCACTGAGAGACGTGGGACTTGATAAGCGTCGGCTCCGCCTCTTACAGACACAACAACGGAGCCGAAAACTGGAAGGAAAACTACGTTGATATTCTAAACGAAACAGATATTTTTCAAGTAGATGCAAAAAAAAAAAAAAAAAAGACCGGTCCAGCCACCGTGTGGAAACGGATGAGGCTGGTGTGGCCGGAGCACTAGTGATGGAGCGTTTCTGTCAGGGTTACCTTAGCGGAGGAATAATGACGCCTCCTGCTAGAATTAGACTGATGAAACCATTAATTCTGTAAACACAAATTGCACTGAACTTTTCAAATCCCCAACAAACTACGATGGCAAACACTAATGAACAATTCATCTCAATGAATTAATTTGTTTCTCATTAGTCAGCGCTGCAGCCATTGTTAGGGTTTTGCATGTGCTCCCCCCCCCCCCCCTCACGTACTTACAGAAACTGGCCACATTTCCTCTCTCTGCTTTTATCAGCATTTCTGTTTGGTAAAAAATGTGAGTGCTGCTCAACTCGGGCAGCAAATGACTAACGACGACTGTCTTCCGGTAATTCTAATGTTTCGTTACGACTTTGCATCGGCGACGAGAAGCATTTTCTAATGTTTAAAGCACAGATGTCGTCAGGAAAGCTGCACACTGTGATCTATATCTGGAATGTGCAAAAAGATATTATTTGAACTGTAGTTCTGAAAGAAGAACTTTTCATCTGTGGTGAGAACATAGATATAAAATAAGAGAACAACGTCAACGTAGCGGGATGGTCAGAGCGGCAGCCATTTTTATTCCGTTGCCATTGCAACCGTTGTAGCGGGGCTAACTTCTGTTAGCTGTACCGAGTTACCGGGCAAACAGTCACCAGGGCGAGGTTTAGCAGCAACGACCACAACGTGCTGTGGAGCAGAGATGTTACGAAGCGTAGAGAACGCAAAGTAAAGCACAAACTTAATGCTTCTTTTTTACGCCACATTCGGTCACCAAAAGTAGCATTGAAGCATGGTTGATTTAGCAAGCTAGCTAGCTAGCATACTGCTGCTGTGCTTTACTAATTCTGCCATCTTCTTACCAGGAGTTCGATGAGAACATTTATATCACACACATACACATATATGGATTAAACGTATGGTCATAAACTAAACTACTGATTCACATTTAGTTTTCTATCGTCTGTAGTTGAGCGGATCATTTTAAACCGTCTGTGCAACTTTATTTCGTCTTTCTTTCTTTACACGAGAGTGAGGAAACAAAGATAACCTGACAAAACACATTTTAAGGGGCAGCAGCAGAACAGAAGCTCAAAGCGTTTTCTTTTATACATGTCCCTCCTTCGCTTTTCGCTGCTCCAACACAAACCAACAATGAGGGTGACGGGGTCTGTGCCGTTTGTCTCTCAGGTCTCTTCTTTTTCTTTTTTTTTTCTTTTTAAACTCCACCATCTGGTCACAGCAGCAGAAGCTGGAATAATACCGGTTGCCGTTTCTCTTTATATCACATCTAGATATAAATGCACGTGTGTGTGTGTGTGTGTGTGTGTGTGTGTGTGTGTGTGTGTGTGTGCTGATGTGAACACACCATTCTCATTCAACAGATGTTGACTATTGAGACAAAACTCCCACTGGCTAATTATTTCATTCTCCCTCCAGTCTCCGTTGCCCTTTTCAACAACTTTAAATTACAAAATTGTCCATCTAGATAATTAACAACATGCTAATGATGGTATACTTAAAAAAATAATTTGCATTAAATAAGTGAAGCAGAAAAACACATATGCATAACAATAGCAACAATAACACACACGAGGTCCATTCAGTAGCTTTTCTGGAGCTTTTCCATTAGAGTGAACATCATTCAGGACGTTTCTTATTCATTCAAGCCTCAAAACGTTGAGATGAACATTCAACGTCTTAATTTCCATGGCAACCATCCATCTGCTGATAAAGATCTTGTAATATGGTCAAAAGCTCATTTGTGCGATATTGTTGGAACAGCTCTTAAACTGAACGGACCTCTTATGGAGATGGTTCTTGTTCACTCAGGAACCAAGTCCTTCTGCACTCAGTGCTACACCTGTTAATATTAATAATAATAATAATAATAATAATAACCCAAAAAGCATTTTTACCATACAGGTGAAGTGTATAAACTGCTGCAGGCAAAAAGTTTATAATGTTTACTTCAGAAGACTTATTAACGTCGGGCTATCTATGACAGTAGCACGGCAGCATCAACGCGGTCTTTGTTTCATAATATACAATACTCAGTGTACAGAGTACACACTATGGATGGGTACCATTAGGATTGTATCAATACTAGTACTCTTATCGATACTGCTTATCTGGTTTGGTTCCTTATTGATACTAGTATTGGTTGTTTTTGGATTATTTTGAGGGAGAAAAGAAAAGACTGGACATTGTGAACAAATAGTCTTTCTTGAGCCGCAGTACAAAAAGTCCAAAACTCTTTAAAATACATTACAGCTAAACAATTAGCTAAGAGATTGACTTTCATTGATTCTTATCAGCAAACTCCGTACAGCATCGCTAACGTTGAATTAACTTCTAAAGTACCGATAGCAGAACCGTTACCTCTCGGACCTTATCAATACTCCGGGTTTTTACTAATTCAGAACCGGGTTTCAGGGGGCATTCCTAGCACACACAGACACACATAAGTGCACAACATTCTTGGATCCTTCATGTATTTTGGCGAGAAATCCCCCCCCCCCCAAAAAAAAAGAAAGTACAGGCCCTCTTTCAGGAGGGTCAGGTCCGGTCAGACCTCTAGTACAAATGGAGCACAAATGGAGAAGTCGCGCACATCACACTTGATATCTTCCTTGAACATCAAAAATGCACTCAAGTCTTACTCATAGCGAGAGAGACAACAAGCCTGTGTGCTTCTGATGTGGTCAAAAGGTCTCCATCATGTGGAAGTGTTGGTGTCATGTTGGTTGAACACCTACATAAACAAACACACTCACTCATACACACACACACACACACACACACACACACACAAGTATGTATTGAGGATATTATACCATACATTGGTTGGCATTTAATACCCGTTTCCCCTCTTCTGTTTGTAATAAAAGAGAAACTCATAAGCCTGAGAGAACCAGCGCTTAAGAATAGCTTACTTTTTGTGTGATTAACTACTGGTCCAAAAATGTACAGAGAAGATGAACCAGTTGCTGTGAACAGGCGCTGCTTTTATGTCTGCACTTATCAGCAAAGTTCCTGTGTGGATTAGTTGTAATCCCCCCGCCATTACGGCCACAATGGTTTCATTAAATAACCCGACATATTGTAGCAAAAATGTGTTTGTTATATAATGAAACCGCTGAGGATATGCCAGGAGGGTGCAATGAAGAATACCCAAAATGAGAGATGAACAGTCAGCGTGGCTTAGCCTAATAACACACTGACTAGGCTTGTTATGGCACAAGATTACTATAGGAGGAGACGGGGCTTTTATTCTGTACGGTATTATTAAACATTAATTAAAATTCAAACAAAACGAAATGCTCAAATGGAGACAAAAAAAAAAAAAATAACAAGTAATCCCAAAATAGCTGGCACGCATAAGAGCTTTAAAGCTTTGGTGTACCCAGCCATTTTCAAGGTAATGGCGTACAGTGCATTTTGACAAAAGTCATTTTCTGTATTCAACCGTCTTCAAAGATTTCATGGCGGTTATCTGAAAACACGTTAAGATGTCTGTCTTTAAAGAGGCAATGCGTAAGTTCAACTACATGTTGAATGTTGTATCGCAGCTTCATTTGCAGCAGTAGATCAAATTCACTGTAAGTTCATGTCTTTTCAATTCAATGCCGACAAGAGCAAAACGCGCTACAAAAACATTTGCATTCAGAGAAACGTGCTGCAGCTTTAGAGACAACAACCTCGAGAACAAACGCAACAGAGAAACGCTGCACAGCCAGTCAACACTTCTCCAGGCCTCTAGGGGGAGCGCTGAGTGGAACAGCTTGATTTTCGACCCCCCCAAAAAAAAGAGAGAAACCAGACGAGTGTGTTTTTGAAGAGGGAGGAAAAGTGGCGACATAAAAAGGTACATATTCTTTTTAGCAATGCCTTTTACAAAATCATAAAAGACAATAGATTAGCGTAGCTAGTATTAGCTCTTTTATAAAATGTAAAAAAATAACAACTTCTATTGTGTTGACTGAAATATGCACCGTTTCTCTGTTTCATTTGTTTATTTGTTTTGGTTGTTCTGCAGCTCATCCTCATCATTTTCGTCGCTGTAGCCTATTTGTTCTTCATTTTGATACGAGTTCATGAATCAACATCGTTTCTGAAGCTTCAGCACATTTCTCCCAATTGAAACGTTTTGGTGCCGAAGAACGCGTTTGCCCCTCGGCGGCCACCGTACGACTCTCTCGGTAAACGTCCATTGATTCTGCATATTCTCTGGGCACACAGCGTTTGTGACGACAGTGAAACTGGGAATTAAAGATAGTGACGGTGCTGCGAAAGCTTTACTTTTTTCTTTGTTCTTGTGTCACATTTATGCTGCACTTGCAAAAATGTGCTGAACTTGCCGAAAGTGTGACGAGGCATATTGCTATTGTCATTTTCCAGCTGCCACGTAGCACTTAGTGTGACACAGTTTCATATTCTCTAAGGAAGAGGTGTGTACACAAAAATATGCCCGAAAACACAAAAAATAAATCATAAACCACCAAGAGAATAAAAAAAACTGAATATTTCTTAATTAAATTATTATATGATAATGAAATAATGGTAATAATAATACCAGTAATAGTAGTAATAATAATAATATAATTAAATATTTTTTGGATTATTCCAAAAATAATAATATATATGCTTTAACATCCTTTAAACATGAGTGGAATAACAGAAGTAGACACGGACTAGCATCTCATTCGTTGACAAATTGTAATAAAACAAGTACTTAATAAAAATAAATAAGTAAAACACTTAAAGTGAACATTTTACTACATTAATGAGTGCTTTTAATTGTCATACTTTAAGCACATTTCTCTGATTATACTTACATACTTTTACATTCAGTAAAAGCGGAGTATTTACTCAAGTAGAGGACCTGGATACTTCCTCCACAGTGTGTCCACAGAGTGATGTTTACCTGGAAGATACATCACTATAACAAGGAAACAAGAAGCACGAGTCAGCCGTAAGTTGGTCTCAGCTCCCACTCGGCATCACAATTAATTGAATGAGAGCGGGGAGTCCGAGGGACTAGTTGCCTCGCTGATGCTAGGGAGCCGACACAGCTCTCTGTCCACGTCTCCGAGTCGCTAACTAGTCCCCCAATTACTTGTTGAGGGCTGATATCCAGGGAGCTCGGAAGAGACGCGACTTTTAAATGAGATATAAGGGCAAACAAAGAATCTTCTGGGTCTCGATAATTGACGGATCAGTCATTATAAGCGCTGAACTACGCTAAAAAGGTATTCACTTGAACTCCCGAGAACTCTCCTAAACGACAAAACATTTGACAGCTCGGCTGTGCTCGATGCGCAGCTATAGATGTAGAGGGAAATTACAGAGACACACACACACACAGACACACACACACAAAAACACATACTCACTTTTGCAACTTTAATCAGAACAGCCCATTCTTGCTTTATTACACCTGAGATTCTCAAACAGCTTAGCCCGGGGGCCACTCTTGGAAGCTGACAGAGGGCCAGGGGCCAGTTAATATAATTGTCTGCTTTGGCTGTCAACCTTTCAACATTTTACTGTAACAACTGCACTCAGAATGGCAGGGCATGTCAGCTCCGGGTGAGACGCTGACAAAAAAAATATCCAAGAAATCCTACGCGTATCATTCTTTCTGCCACCGCAGCGGTGTTTGATTAACTCATTTGCATACCAGCAAACGAGAGAAAATTACATGTTGGGGAACGTAATGTGCATGAATTAAGGAAAATGAAATAGCAGTGAATTCAGTTTCTTGTCCAACAAAGTTATGTGGAAGTAGAATTAAATATAGAGCACCTTCAACAACGCGTGTGCATTCAGACCACGGAGACGGTTGTGAGGCAGACGGTCTCCAACAACAAAGGCCCTTTGGGCAAGTAGCTGAGATGTTGTGTGTGCCCTGTAGCCAAACTCAGAAAACGAAATAGAAAATGTAGGACTATCGATAAATAAATAAAACCAACAGACATTTGGACTATTGGACAAAAAAAATAAAAAAGTAAAATAATTCTAAATGTTATCCTTTTACTTGTTTACTGTCATATAAAAGTGGTTATTTACATAAAAACACAATTCAAATGATACGAAATACATGGCTGTATTATGATTACAATGTGTTCTGTGACTTAACAGTTTTTGGGGCCATTAGTAGTTTTAATTTTGTATTATAAGCTGCTTTAAAAAAAAAATATATATATATATATATATATATATATATATTTTAACCATTCTGAAGTCAGGAAAGCATAAAACAATCTAAATGTCGTCCTTCGAGTATACTTTGTTAAAGTAACTTCGTGTTTTTTCTTCATAAAAACACAATTCAAAAGATAAATAAGTAAAAGATTGTATTCTTATGATTAAAACTAATTAGTTTAGTTCTAATGAAGCATTATAAGTTGCTTAGAGGTATTGTAAACAGCTCATAATCCTCTCTCTAATATTTATTTATGTTATGAAAACATCTCCTTCAAACAACTCTGTTCATTAAAGATTCTCACCAACACTACATTTTTCGGGATTACATGTGAACACATCACGATAAATTTATATTTTACCTTCGCCCCAATACTCATTTCACTAAACCTTTGTTCGTTAGCCGTAATGCTAATGCTAGCGCTCCTGGTGTCAATCTAAACTCGGATCGGTTGTTTACTATGTAACATTATCAGAGATCGGCAAATAGAAAAACATGAATGCCGACGTCCTCATCGCATATTTTAAAGAATATTGGCAGTAAAACTTTATTTCACACTGTGACGGTTAGCGTTAAAGTGTGTAATTAATCCGGGGGATCCGTACGAATCCCGTATCGACAGTGGTCCGTTACTCCGCTAATTATCAGGGATCGACATTAATGCACGATCTCCTGATTGCATATTTTTGCAGGCCCGGTAAAGATGACTTTTATTTTCCTTTTGCCCAAACACATAGCTCACTTGCCCCGGGCAAACGTTAATGTCGAGCCAACAACCCGGCAGATAAGTCAGCTAAACAATAACGGTATTATATTTATATTACGTGCAACTCTGAAGACCTCAACATCACATGACAAGTCTCAATGTTCTTGTAGCAAAACCCAGGTACAATTCTCAATTGTGATTCATTGACGTGACGCTTCTCTGCTGGGATTATTCAGACACGTTAATCAACAACAAACCAAAGATGTCGATATGTGCTGAACACCAGCTAGAATAAAACAGAAACTATGAACAGCCGACATACAGTATAGTATAGTAACGACTTTGACAAAAGCATCCGCCAAATTAATAAATGCGAGATATGCAACAATGGAAATGAATAAATATGTGCAAACATAAATACTAATGCAAACAAAATCTACATTTATGCATCAGGTCATGTCAAATAACTGTATGCCTGGTTCTGTTTATGAATAAACAATATCTGGTCTGTAACCCACATCAATCTTTCATGAGCTGGTTTTCTCCTCCTCTTCCACGCTCTGGAAATAAAACAGAAACACTTTGTCGAACACGTATTCAATTAAAATTCCATCCACAGTTCAAATCAAATGTTTTAATATTTGTTGCATATCATGATATAATCGCATAGAATGTAAAATGATTCTTGAGCTATTTTTCACAATTCATTATCTTTGTTGAATAAACAATAGATTCTCAATAGATCCAGATCTCAACAACATCTAGATGGATCGCTAGGAGTTTATTTTTGTGCAGATATTGGAGGTGCCCAGAGGATGAACCCTGCTGGTGATGAGGTTGACTTAATAAGGCTTTATGGGAAACAGCTCACCAACTCTACAACAACATCTATGAACGGCGGACGTGGCCAGATAACATGTCACATGTTTACACATAAATATACAATTTATGAGGAACATAAACATAAACATATTCTATTGAGGAACAAATGCGTCAAAATGGGTCCTATCATTTTCGTCTGGACAGAAATATTTTTTAAACCGTGCTCGTGTTTTTTTTTCTTCTAGTGAACGCAGCTTACAAAAAAACCTGTGTGCGTGTGGACCAGGCCTCAGTCTACGTGTGGACCAGGCCTCAGTCTACGTGTGGACCAGGTCTCAGTCTACGTGTGGACCAGGCCATAGTCTACGTGTGGACCAGGCCTCAGTCTTATATTTATATTATTACATACAGTTATTAAGAGAGAATCCAAGCTACTTACATATCCAAGAAACTATGTTTGATGTAGAACATTATCCTTGTGGAGATAACATGTTGTTCAATACATCTTTTTGGAATCTTCATCTGTTCACACTGTGACTAAATGGTAATAAAACAATATGGGTCACATTCAGACCGACAAGGACTTCTGATTTCTTTCTCCAACTCGAACGGAAAGCGAAGGCAGAAAAAAAAAAAAAGGAACAGCGAGAACTGTATCAGCCGCTCTCCGAAGGAGGCATCCGGCCGCCAAGCTGTGTGCAAGACATGGATGGACAGGTGCATGCTGGGAGACTCTATGGGCCTCCATTTTGAAGCGTGCTGTGTGCTTTGTCCATGTGCAGGAAGTCATACTGTTTGCCCTTGATCCAAAAAAAAAAAAAAGACTCAAATGTGAGACTGCAAGGATTATTGCCTGATGAAGAAGAAAACTATTGTGTCTCAGACAAACTTTGACACCGTTCTATTGTGTATCATTAATGTAGACATTTTGTGCACGCATGCATTAACACACAAATGCATGGAAACAGAATGTAAAAAAAATAATAAAAGAAGCAAACTTGTCGAGGTGAGATAATATTCTCCATTGAACGTTTATTCCAATAAACGTTCAATGGCGTCGATATCCATCAGTTGAAGCGGTCGTGGAA
The DNA here is from genome assembly GCF_023349555.1 of Cebidichthys violaceus. Taxonomy (NCBI): domain Eukaryota; kingdom Metazoa; phylum Chordata; class Actinopteri; order Perciformes; family Stichaeidae; genus Cebidichthys; species Cebidichthys violaceus. The sequence goes on from NW_027176672.1 coordinate 1,633,937, forward strand.
ACTATTCGATGTCACGTTAGTGTCGATAAAACATTTTTTTTTTTAAATCCTGTCTGTCAGGATGTGTGACGGCGATGTCATCAACAGTTGGCTGTGCAGAATGGCCTCATAATCCTTAGCTGTTATTGGAACGGTGTAATGATCAGATCTAATGACTCCCAGGAGATTACCGCTCATATCAGCACAGTTCAACCATCGTTGGAAACAGCAGACAAAGTGGCTCGTAAACGCTCGTTTCGGCATCCTACGAAGGGGCGGAGGGATGAAACAACATTACGTTGCTGCGTAATTTGATTATTTTAAAGTACTTTGATTGTTGACTCGTTCTTCCTCGTCTTTGCCGACATATCGCCGTAATTCTTATGCTAAGCTAACCGGCTGCCGGCTGCACCTTCATATTTAACGAACATGCACGAGAGCGGCATTAATGTTCTCATCTAACTCTCGGCAAAAGAGTGAATAACAATATTAGAAGTGTTGCTGCGTCAAAGAGGTGGGGGGAAATAACCCGGATGTATTTTTCGAGTTGTGTTATAGTCTGCAATGTTGGGCCAAATCCCTTTTCCGTGTCGATGTTTTTGTTTCTGTAATTCAGAGATGAACTATTATTATTGTTATAGAATACTATTAACTATACTGTCAAGTCACTTAACTCATATATGCATGATACCCATCAGCCCCCTTCCTAAAGAAGACTTGACTCTCAGCTTATTGAGTCCACTTTAGCTGCCAATGTAAATGGGATTTAGTGTGAAGTGCTTTTTCCAAGCAGTGTTTTCTAAAATGCATCCACCACTCTCTACTGAAACACACACACACACACACACACACACACACACACACACACAAGCTTGCCCTTGAGTTAGCTGCAATTCCCTCCTGCTGTCCAAAAGAGAGCCGAAACACCTCCAGTGAAAGCGGTTGTGTTGCACTGGATTCCCAGGCTAAAGTCTCACGGGTGTTTCATTTTGCAAACGGGTAAACTTTCCTCATGACGCTGCAGATTTTTTTTTTACCCGACTACACTATAGCTCTCGGTATCATGAAATCAATCATCGACGCCATGGCGTCAGCCCATGCCGGCAGACTGTAGAGTTCGAACCCTCTAGCTTTTCTCCAGAAGTTACGTGAGACACGCTCCTCACTTGAGTTTTGGATTTTCCTCTGCGCGATGTGACTAGCCTCCCTCACCGTCTGTTGCTCTGAGTCTTGCCATTTAACTCCGACTGAACCTCACGCTCTGTGGCTCACACTTGGGGTAGGGGATGAGAATCAAACTCATCTCTCCGCCCTGCCAACTGCACTCACATTATCTCGCCTCGAAAAACCTGGAACGCCGCTGCCTCCGAAGTTCCCCAGTCGGTTAGCGTGACAATAGTGCAGTCGCATCACCCAGCGCAAGAAACAAGCAGCCACTAACAAAACCACGGTTCCATGAGAGCTTCAGTTCACTGACTCAGGTTTTAAACACATCAAGCTCAGGCCCTTAAGTCTCAAAATATCAACCCCTAAAGCCCCAAACTCGTCACACATTGGCCCAAGATGTCAGCGTGTCAGCGGCTGGGCCCCTGGCTCTGTGAGAACCTCAACAGTGATCCAGAGAACGAGAGCACAACCGGTACAGACGCGGATCCCCGTGCCGCTACCTTTAATTAGCATTCCTAGCGCTAATGGTGACCATATTGATGTCATTATTTCCCCAAATATCCCGACACCATGTGGCCTCCGGAGTAAACTAATCTCACCTTTACAATTTCCCCGAAGTGGGACGCAGAAATTCCCCACAGGTGGTTAGCTTTAAAACCTCTCAGTATTTTATTTCTACCAAATGGAACAGGAATATTGGGTGATAAGATCTGTATGCAAATCAAGTCAATTATTAATTTTGGCTCATAATTGGGTTTCCACAAAACGACTCCCTTGGCATATCTAAAGTGAACATTTGTTACAGAGTCTACATGCTTTGTTAGTGTAAGTTGCAGGATCCATCTGGCAGCGCCGAGAGAATTAGTCACAGACTTAAGAGAAGGGAACAGTGGAGAGGACGAAGGCAACCTGGAGGCCCATTTAAAGGAGCAGAGCTTCATTTTGGGAGACGCTCTCATTCGCTGCCTTTTTATGTATTAAGGCTGTTATATAAGTGGATGTGTTGCACATTACTCAAAGCTGCGAGGCGATTCTGAAGCTCCAGCCGGCAAACGGTTAGCTTAGCTTAGCTTAGCTTAGCATAAAGACTGAAAACAGGCACAGCTGACAGGCTAGCTGTTTTCACCATGCTTTATATTTGCCGTACAGACGTCCGTGTGGGATCGATCTACCGTTAGGAAACTATTCCTTTGACCGACCTCCGACTGAGACTTTTCAAAACGCAGTAATGCCAGTTACCAAGTTGCAGTACGTATGTAACAAGCAAACGGTGAACTCAACTCACTGCAGTTGAATCTTTGCCACGACTGGTGCGTCAGTGACTTTTACTCTCGGGTTGGAACCGCCTCCCTGTGGGAAAAGGGATTGCATCGTGGTTCTGAGTCACGAATCACCCCCCCCCACCGATACGGAACAAGATTACATTTGAACACACGACTACGTTATGATTTTACTAAATCGAGCCTGAACGCAACATAATGTACTTGAATGTAACTTCTGTACGTAAGCCGTTAGCTCCGATGCTACCAGAATCACTCGCTATCCTTTTAAACACAGATTTGTTGTTGACAATGTAGCATTATTAGGGCAACGCTGATCTCCTGATCACATATTTTTTTGACTAAATATCGGCAAAAAAAAAAAAAAAAAAAAACGATTGGGCAGTAAAACTTTACTCTGATGGTTAAACTGTGTAATAAATCTGCGGTTCACATCCAGGACGGGATCCATACGGATCACGGATAAGCTACAGTCTGTTACACCACTACGTATTATTGTGTCATAAATGAATCATAATAAAGACGTAAATGTAAAAAAAAAAATATGCGGGGGCATTTGTGCTGTAGTATAATAAGAGCCGTATCCTGTAAACCGGTACATTTATATCCCAACAACTTGGATTTTATAATTTTAAACTCAAGAGATGAAGGAGCCAACGGGCAGATGAGATGACGGAAACTGGAGACACTCCTTGGCATAGACATCACTTACAATCTGCCAGATATCAGTAATTAATTACCATGAGCAAGTGGCATGATTTTATCAGCCATGAAAAAAAAACGGAATTAAGAGGGGTTTATCAGCTTCTATTAATGCATTGTCAGGAGCCTCTAATGGGCTGATGAATACATTATTCATCCTCATTTTGGGTGTTGGGGGGGGGGGGGGGTGCACACTGGGCAGCAGAGCTGAACAGCAAAAAAAAAGAAGTAATAAACCAAAACCTTCAAGCAGGACAAAAATCATTCAGAGCCGGGCTGACAAACACAATTCAGAAGTAATGTTTGATGGAGTCTTTGAAAAAAAAAAAAAAATGTTAATAAGCACTCCATAAAAAGCATAAATGTTACAACCTTTATAATTATATTTTTTTTTTTTACTCTTCGAACATTAGAGATGACCTTTACGCTGCTGCTTGTTTTTTTTTTCCTTCTCCTGAAATCTATTAGGTAATTAGCATTAATTCTGAGGCACCGTTTGCGGAAAAGGTACTAATTCATATCCAAACGTTCCTCGTATTTATTCATTGCGTTCGGTGTCCTGAGAGTTTGCAAACAAATGCATTCTGAGAATAAATCACACAGAGGAAGTATAATAAACCAGCAGCACCTGAATATTTAATATCGACTGGTAATTATCATTGTAAGAACAATAGACGCTAGAATTCCTGCCTGGTGGTCGTGTACCTCCGACCAACCAGTCAAGGTGCATGATTAGCATAATGGATTCTTGAGTTATGGTGGGGGGGGGGGGTTTTATGAGCTCACGGTGACCTTTAACCATCGAGTCGTAATCAGTTCGACCTTCAGTGAGAGTGGACGTTTGTGCCAAATGTGAAGAAACTCCCCCGAGGTGTTCCTGATAAAAACAAAAAAAAAACAAATCTTCAAGTATTTCTTCACCAAAACACAGCTACTTGTGTAGGTTTCTGCTGCTCTACCTGCACAGCGCGGTCGCTAATGTGACATGTTTTCACTTTGTGGGTTTACAAGGACCCCCTTAAAGTGCACTGGATGTTGTTGTTTTGGTTTTTTTTGCAATATCCCAAATAGAAATTGCTTTTTCGGGCTGTCTTAAGGGCTGAACTTGATTTGTTTATCAGCTTCCGTTTATTCTTGAGTGCAAAAAAAAAAAAAGAAAAAAAGAAAGCCTTCAACCTCATATAATATTGCTCTACTGGATGGCTTGTATCTCCATCGAGAGCGTGTGAAAACAGGAAACACAAATAGGCCTCTCGGCGTATCTTCGGAGTGAGTCCTGCAGCTCAAACCAGGATGGGACCGGTATGGTGCGTTCGCATAGTTGCCACCTTTGAGGTTTCACTTGATAGTAGTCATCCGTTTTTTTGTCTACGGCAGACCGCTGAAGTGGAGAAGGTCTCTCACGCCGACACATCTGCTGCAGTTATCGTTCAAGGCAGACGCACGGAAAACAGAATGATTTAGAGGGAAATGAGAAACATTTTTGACGGATTCATTTTATTGTGTTTGCCGTCGACGGCCAACGATCTGTGACAAAAGCCCGTAAATATACGAGGCATTCTGGTCTTATGAGTCAGATTTATAATCCGACGGATTCCAACTTTCATCAAAACGTCAATGTCGAGGGACCCTGACAGCGCCGAGTCAGCGGGCAGATTTATCACTCGGAAAAGTTTTCTTGTAAACTTAACATCACCTCAACCTCGGAAGCATCATCTCGAGACGGCGTGCGGGTTTCACAAACACGCCGTCGTCTTTCCAGGTACTTCTGAAAGCGCAGTAAGTGGATTCACCAACACCAGCGCAATCTCGTGGTTTTCAATATGCACACCGCTGCCTCAGTACACTCCGTTTCTCTTTCCATAGAGTGAGTGTACAGTGCGTGCATTCCGTCTCGCGGTGGCATCGGGTCACCTTGCGGGTGCAGCCGAGGGTATTAAGAGATTAGGGGCAGCGGCTCACCCTGCGGAAGGTTCTGGTGTGCGGTGTGCAGCCGCATGCCTGGACCTTAATTGGCTCCGGTGGCAGCGAGTGCCCCGCCGTTACCGAGCGGAGCGCCGGTCAGGGGTCAGCCCGAAAACAGCCTCGTCCCGTCAGCCTGAAGGTCAGCGCTGTAGACCAGCGTGGCAGGAGGAGCGGGTCTCAGACACTTACCGCGGCGTGTGGACAGGTGTACCACAGCGACCCGAGGACGAGACGGAAGGTTCCGAGGTGGAGGAGAAAAGTACGGAGCCCGGAAGTGGCTATCGAGAGGAAGATAGTATATCGAGGTACGATAAACTAGTCCGTGCGTAATTCCATCTCTCAATTTAATGAAATCCTTTCCAAGTTTTGATTATTTTGTGCGCACAAGATGGAAATTCGTGGCCATTATTTATTTAAAACGCTCCCGTGTTTTGGTTAATTTGTGCGCTGAAGATAAGTACATACAGAGAGGCAGCGGTGCACAGTGCACCCCGCTCCGTCTCTCTCTGCAGCGATGCTGCACGCTGTCAGGACATAATTACTCAAAGCAGATCCGCCGGCTGCATTTTGTTCAACCAGCATCAGAAAGTTGTAAAATAACAGAAACAGAAACGTGTGAATATCAAACGTTGCTTTTTGATTTATTATTCTGCTATAACGCATATACACACACACACACGTATATAACATATATACACACACGTATATAACATATATACTCACACACACGTCTATAACATACACACACACACACACACATATATAACATATACACACACACGTATATAACATATACACACACACACACACACACACACATCTATAACATATATACACACACGTGTATATACCACACACACACACACACTTATTTCTCTCTATATAGCCCTCTTCCTCCATCTGACTCCATGAATTTTAACACACATATATAACATATACACACACACACACACGTGTATAACATAGACACACACACACACACACACATAACATATACACACACACACACACACACACACACACACACACATAACATATACACACACACACACACACACACACACACACACACACGTATATAACATATACAGTATATATACACACACACACACACACACACACACACACACACACACACACACACACATATATATAACATACATACACACACACACACACACACACACACACGTATTTCTCTCTCTACAGCTCTCTTCCTCCGTCTGACTCCATGAAGTTTAACACACATGTCTGCGGTGACGGATGTGTTTTTAGGTTAGTGTTGCAGAGTTGTCACTGCCAGCTGTATATGGATCACAGAGTGGAGAAAAAGGAGAGTCGGCTATGAAATGAGCTGCAGCGCACTGATGGATGTGGACAAGAATGATCACCGGGAGACCTAACAATTAAAACACCGGGAGAAAGATGTGACTTTAAATCCATGCTGGAGCTTGAGCCTGGGGCTAGGGCAGAAGAAAGAGAGGAGGAGAGAGGAAAGAGGAAAAGACTGGCAGATTTCACATGATTCACAGTCCTGTGTGTGAAAGACCTGTGTGTGATGAGGGAGAACGAGAGAGAGGAAAAACAAGACGCACAGAGAGAGAGAGAGAGAGAGAGAGAGAGAGAGAGAGAGAGAGAGAGAGAGAGGAAAAACAAGACGCACACAGAAAGAGAGAGAGAGAGAGAGAGAGAGAGAGAGAGAGAGGAAAAACAAGACGCACAGAGAAAGAGCGAGAGAGAGAGAACGAGAGAGAGAGAGACACAGACAGACAGACAGACAGACAGACAGAGAGAGAGAGAGAGAGAGAGAGAGAGACAGAGAGAGAGAGAGAGAGACAGAGAGCTTTGGGGACAAAGAAACTTTCCCAAAAGAGCTGCTAAGTGTTGCTGAATAAAATTGTGCATCTAATAAGGAAAAGTAATTAAATTTTCCTCCCAGACATCTTGTGTCACAGACAGAAGTTATCCGGCGGTTCTCTACGGCAGACAAAGACAGGCAGTGGAGCTAGAGGCGGTTTGCCTGAATAAGATACGGCTTTTATTCCGTTAAGACGAGGCCTTTTAACGCAGCGCTGATTAAAACGTATCAAATGCTGCGCCGGCGTTCCCCACTTCTTCTACGGCTACTCTTGATTTGCAACAAACACGGATTATAAATTAGGTTTTTAATCTTAACCCCCCCCCCCCCCCCCCATGTCATACCTTTGCTCTTGACTTTCTCGGCATCGCTGAATATGCGATCGGTCTTTCCCGTTCCACTTTTGATTTGTTCCAAAAGTGACAATTACAAGTGCTCATCCAATTTGCATGGCTAATCCCACAGAAATGATATGTTGTCTTTTGTGCAAGACTCAATTATAGAAACCAGCATGGAACGTCATATCAACAAGTTCATTTTGATTCGTTTGGAACTATTTCATCAAGATCCTGGAGTGAATTACAAACAGTGTTCAGACAGCGGGGAGCGTTCCGGAGAGGAGACGCATTTGATGTCTAGTTCAACCGGAGAAGGGGACATGAACCGATCCGGGCGTACTTTAATGCATTTTTGTCTGAAACAAAAGCGCATGTGATGACGGCTGAGGTTGGTGTTTGTACTCAACCGAGGATTGTTGTCGAGGTAAAAGAGGCGCCGCTGTGCAACAACGCTGCAACCACAAGCGTGTCCGGAGTCCTCCCTCCGTCTGAAGAGTCACATTCCTCACTTTAACTTTCTGAACCGAGATCTGGATCAGAGATCTTCCGATACAACGTTCACCTCCCGATACTTGAACTTGCAAATGAGCCGATACCAAGTACCGATCCGAAAATGTTAAAAGTTAAAAACGGGTCATAATCAATCTCCTTCCAACAACTGTATGTATTCAAAAACAAAATTTAGGGGGAAAAAAAAAACAGGATGCGTGAGCACGTTTGACCACAGTTGTGTCGTACCAGTTTGCACATGTGCGGCACCAAATCGGGCCGGATGTAAGGATCAGGTAGCAAAGGGGACCCGGTGTCGTTGCTCCTGTGAGCTGATATCTCATATATTATTAGGCCGTATCGGACACTGCTATCGGAACAACTCTCAAACAACATTTCTGGTAAAAGCAAATAAAAGCAGATGTCCAGCGATCGGTGGCGAAAGCACTCGATGGGGAGATCCCCGTTACACAAATCAGAAGAGTGCATGTACTGCATGTGCATCAGGCTTCCAGCACTTCATTTCTAGTTTCACTCTACATATAATGAGCTAACATCATTCCCAAGTGGCTCATTCTATACAGAAAATATTAAATGTATGCCATTTACCACAGAGATAACGTCAATGTTACACCCACACCATGCGAGCGTTGGATAATAAATAAACACACACACACACACACACACACACACACACACACACACACACACACACACACACACACACACACACACACACAGTTCTGTCTCTGTATCTGACATTTGAGTGATAACGATTTGGAAACTCGGATACCTGTTTGTTCTCAAAGATTTCGCAGATTCACAGAGATATAAATGGCCCCTGAAAAGTTGGAGAATCTTAAAACTTTCCCCTTTTATCATAAACTCTCAGACTAAAAAAGAGCTCCGCTCTCCCG
>NW_027176672.1:1647631-1752631 GCF_023349555.1 Cebidichthys violaceus
CAACCTCTAATGTAATTTTCTTAATTAGCTAATTCATGGTTTATGCATAACAAGCCAATCTATTCATATATATTAATGAGAGATCCAAGTTTGATTTTGTTATCGTCTCTCACTGTGTCATAATAGGATATTAATGAATGAACGCTATTAGTCCTGCATTTTAAACCATTGTTAGACACAGTGAAATTAGTGTTTTCCCAAAAAATTAAAAAGTCATTTTCGTAATATCATGATCTGGAATTTCCCCCATTCAGCCTTGCAGCAGCTGCCGAGGAAGAGGAAGAGGCACCCCACACACACACACACACACACACACACACACACACACACACACACACACACACACACACACACACACACACACACACACACACACACACACACACACACACCTTTTGTACTTCATTCTAAGATTATGTTTGGGGTGCATAATTATGATCCTCATTAAAAGCTCCTATACTGAAACAGTGTCAAATGGGGTGGGGTGGGGGGGGAAATATCCTTGGCTGCTATCCAACTCATTAGAATCCCCGATGACGCTTTATAGGATCAGGTTTTTATTTATTAGCAGCCACTATTTACTACGCAGCAAAATGGAAATATTTCAGTAATAACTTGTAATTACGGACGAGTCCAACTGTTAATTTGCGTCGGTGAGGGAGAAGGCAGATTGAGAAGCGTGGTCCGCTGTGCCAACAGTCACAGAGGTGAGCGGGAAGTGCGACAGCTCCGGCCTCGTCAACATGGTCGTCTGTTATTTTGGCCCAAACATCAGAGGGCCGACTGTGAATGTAACAACAACAACACACACACACACACACACGCACGCACACGCACGCACACGCACACACACACACACGCACGTACGCACGCACGCACACACACGCACACACACACACACGGCTCATGGTTTGGCTGCAGAGCTTCTTAACTTTGGAGTCAGGGCCCCCGGTGGGGTCACACAAAGGGTCACAAAAGACTTTCATACGTATTAAAATAGAATAGCTCCACACATACAAAAAAAAATATGCCACATTTATATTTTTCCAGCCCTGGCATCTAAAAAGCCTGATTAACATTGTTAGACTCGTATGAGAGGGTCAATGCCACAAGTCAAGTCAGTCGTATTCATATAGCACCATATTGCAAATTGGCCTCAAGGGGCTTTACCGTCTGCACAGCATTCAACATCCTCCGTCCTCCGTCTGGATGAAGGAAAAACTAAAAAAAAAAAAATGATGGAAGAAAGCTCAGGAAGAGCAACAACGATGACAGACATGCAAATAGAAAACAGAGTTGTACAACTATAGACAATCAGGAAGAGGAAATAATAGCTATATTGTAAACGCATATGAAGAATGGAGACGGAGGGACGTGGAGACGTCTCCAGGTGCTGACAAACATATAATCCATCAGTCCTTCCTCATTACTCTCGCTAAAACCTTCATGGTCCCTAATCCAGGTAGCAATTATGCTCCAAACAATTGTTACACTTTTCACATTTTTGCAGAATAAATTGCCTCTTTCGGCTCAGTGTGCGGTACATTTCCCGATGCCGCGTTTTGCAGTCAGCTTTGCTCCTTATGATGACAAAGAAACACAAAAATGGCAGAGGTTCACCACGACAGCTTGACGTCTTTGTTTGGAGTCTTTTGAAATTATTACAAATTTGAAAATCATCTATTAAACATTATGATTTTTTTTTTTTTTACTATATCATTTTTTGATGGATTCACTCAGTTATCACAAAGAATAATCAAAGCAAGGACTTAGTTTTGACAATGGAGTGGAGAGATATCAGGCTCTTCAAACGCGAGGTCCTTGACGAGCTATTTTAAGACAAAGGAAGCCGCTCTCCTCCGCAGAGATTAACAACCTCTCCGCTCCTGAGTGACACATTACCCATTTTGATCATGTATCTTTGAGGTAAGAGAAATTGAAGGTCGCCATCCACATAAAGTACCATTTAATCTCACCCGACAAAGGAGGAGGACTCTGTGTGTGTGTGTGTGTGTGTGTGTGTGTGTGTGTGTGTGTGTGTGTGTGTGTGTGTGTGTGTGTGTAGGTGGCTGCAGGCCTGAAGTATTGTACATCTTGATTGCAGCCGAAGCTTAGATGTTCTCTCCCCGTGTGCTGCCGAATTAAATCCACTGCAAGTGAACTCCATCTCACTCCCAATTAAAAAGGTGCGTGTCCAAGTGTGGTACCGTTGTCTCATTTGCGTAACCCAAAAATCGGCTCTGAACCGCAAGGAGGCGAGGATCGAGGGTGTAGATGTTGAGGGTGTAGATGTTGAGGGTGTAGATGTTGAGGGTGTAGATGTTGGCTTTGAGTGCATGTGATTTTCACGTAGCCTTAGCAGTTTGTAAATTTAAAAAGGGGGGACATACTACGCTCACGTTCATGCGTTTAACGCTACATTTTCAGCGCCTGTCTCTTTAAAAAAAAGAAAAGCCCCTCCCAGTCTGCTCCGATTGGCTTGCTAGAAAAATGACGGTGCACCTTTGCAAAGGTGTTCTGTTGCCGTGGGCGGCATATATGCTAAATTAGCCTGCGAGCGAAGTCGACCCAAATCTGAACGGCTCCTTTGAAATCGCAGGTTTTCTGATCTAGACGGACCATGAAAATCTGACAGGGTTGTCTTATTTCACAGTGTGTGTGTGTGTGTGTGTGTGTGTGTGTGTGTGTGTGTGTGTGTGTGTGTGTGTGTGTGTGTGTGTGTGCTGGTATGCACTATACACAGGCACTGAAAGGAGTTTTTATGACATGTCCCCTTTAAATGTGGTTGGATGCATTGGTTTGTACAATGCAGGTATTTTCCCTGCAGTTGTAGAGCAGTATTGTAACTCTTACACTTCTCACAGCTGTGATTTTGCAAACTAACAGCTATAATTGTCTGTTCTGTTTTCACCGTTTCTTTTGCTACTCGAGGAACTGCTTAAGAGGGTCAAAGGATCCGTGACCTGGGATCTTCCTGCAGCGTCAGTCTCGTGACCCGGAGGGGGTCGAGTGTCAGCAGAAAGGCAACACGCATTCATAATCTGCAGCAGTTTAGGTTCATCCTCGCCTGCGTCTCGACACGTCGCTGGTTTCCTACATATATAGTTTATTAAATTGGGAACAAAAAGACATTCGTTTGTCGTCAATCTGCGTGTTTATCTGCGATTAACAAAAACACATGCACTGTAAGGTAACGGCTAAGCAATGCCAAATTGTAATGCTTTGGCTACAGATGAAAATTTGTTTTACCATCAATTGTTTCTGGATCGCACACAAAAAAAAAAAAAAAAAAAAAAAAAAATCATAATCAGCACACGAGGAGAGATGCACAAACAAAATCCATTGTCTCCCCGGTGATGAGATTGCGAGCGCCGGGTGATAGACTTTGCCGGGATGGGGATTGGCAGCGTCTCAAGATGGCTCTGAGGCTTCTCTCGCTGCCATGCTTTATGGTTAAGAAGCCAACAAATTGGGAAAGTGGCTTTATCTAATTAGAAAATACATTCCTTTAGCGAGCGTTCCCCGAGGCAGAATCATCATTATTTAAGCTGGCTGGCCTTGAGAGAAGCAGAGAGCGGCATTCAGATACATGTCGAAATGCTCACCATGGAAATAACGATGTGCAGCAGATATGCTCATTGTACAATTATTGGATTTCTTTTTTTGTTTCCATTCTTCTCTTCTTTTCTTTCCCCCGCCCTTTAAATATAAAAACGCACTCTTCCTCCATCACCCCTCTTAGTCTCCGTAGTCTCACACAGCTCCATTGTATATTAAAAAGCCTAAGTAATAATTATTTTAGTGCCTTTTCATTAGACAATTTTCATGCTGCGGTGAAAATGGACTTGCAGATTGTCTCAGTGTGTTGTTGCTCCACATTAAATGCATTAGGATCGGTGCAGCGGGTGCAGCAATCACCGAAGGGAAATTGGTCTAAACCCCTTTAGATATACCAGCACGATAGACACGATATCTTCAACTGTAATTATGTGATGTTTTCCGCAACGTATTAATGCAGAATTGGGTTTCGCAATAACACAACTGCAGCTTTAATGTAGGATTAGGAAAGGAGAGCTAATGGACAGATGCTGCCTCAAAACCGAGGACTATGCAGCATCTTGGTTCCTGAACAGCACGACGCACTCCGTAATGAGCTTTGATTTAAAACCCACAAGATACATTTGTGGTACCCATGGCTGGGTTTTGCACTACATTTCTTGATTTTTGGTTTGTAAATGTGTGTTTCTGTGTGTGTGTGTGTGTGTGTGTGTGTGTGTGTGTGTGTGCGCGCGCTTGTCCGTGTAAGCCCACTTTGAAGCTTTTGTTTGTACAGTGAACAGTCTTTCAGTATCTTAGGCTACAGTGAGCCCTCCTATCGCCCGGCACTGTTAATGAGGCCTCTGGGAATGGACATGGAGGTGTGTGTCAACACATAAATCCTTTTTTACAAGTGTGTGTGTGTGTGTGTGTGTGTGTGTGTGTGTGTGTGTGTGTGTGTGTGTGTGGGAGAGAGAGAGAGAGAGGGAGATTACAATCTCATTTATACCTACATTTGGATTAGGGTCTCTCCAAATACTTGTCATTATCCAGATCCGCACTGATGGATTCCTTCAAGTTGAGCAAACGCGTGCGCCTGCACTTCTACTCGCTTCATTTCCTTCTGTCGGATTCTATGCCTTTTGTTTTTCGCAAGACTGAAAGTCGACCGCCGTGCTAGCGGCCCGGGCTGCAGTCGTCGTTGCAACAACAAAAAAAATTGTAAAATAGATAAAACACGGAGGGAAAAATAAATAAATTGCATTGTTAAATTTTAGCTTCTAGAGTCAGGATCGTTACCGACCAAAATCAGAAATAACTTTACTCAAATTACCCAGCAGTTTCTATAACCAGGTTATTTGATTTACATTTGACTACTCAGTAATCAGCTTTGTAGTCAGATTACTCTAATCACATTACATCCAATGATGGAAAACTGCATTCACGGTATCGTGCATATGGATTTCCATCAGAAAGAAGTCATGATGCTGTTTGCATATGTATATATATCTATATAGATATATATCTATATGTATACACGTCTGAGTGTGTGTGTGTGTGTGTGTGTGTGTGTGTGTGTGTGTGTCAGTGTCTCAAGAGAGCAATTTGAAACAAAGCCAATGACAGACAAAGTCTAAAGATCAACATGCTGTAAATCATTAAATGTGTCCTGTGGATCAAATTGTCCTCACATTCTTCCATCGACCCCCCTTCTGTAAGCCCGGCTGTCATTCCTCAGCTTAAACCCCCCCAGGAGGAGTTTCACAGCAGATCTGGACCTAACCAGCGTCTCTCTGTGACCCTAACAGAGCGGGTCACTGATCTGAGGCTCTGCTGAGAAGGCGGGAGGTGGACGGTGTTTGTGTACAGCATCTGTATACAGTGGAGTCAAAATGTCCTCCTGAACACAAGAGGAAGAAAATGAAGGACTGGGAAACAAATAAAAAAGGGCAGAAGAAGAGCCGATGGCCTTTAATAAGAAATAGAGTACATCTTCAGCTTTTCAACATGCTGTGAATACACTGTACTTGGGATTCTTTTACTTATTTGGTGTATTATTTGATGCGTTTCTCTCGAATCACCAGAAGCAAAAGGTCCTGAACAACTCATTATTTTCCAGCTGTGCTTGAAATGTCAGAAATGTGAACGTTGGTGTATACCAGAGGTTTATCAGACTGCGAGTCAAAGACGGAGCGACGTGAGGCAAAGCAAGGCCTCCGTGTGACGCGAGAGAGACAGACGCAAACCTCTGGTTTACACCAGTGGGCAACCTCTGCGTCTGAAAAGAGAAGCCAAAAGCGAAAGTGCCATGAACGTGCATTCTTTCTAAGGGCCACCAGGGGGCGACTTCTCTGGTTTGGTTCTTCTCTCTTGATTTATTCCCTCAGTAAACATTGTAAACATGAGTTTATGGTCTCGACCTCTAGTTTCAAGTCTTCTTCAACACAGCATGATGTTCATCTAGTTGTAGAATAGACCACAAATAAAGCAGGGTCTGCTTATGGTCGTGGCTACCTTGATTGACAGGTCGAACTTTAAATCTTTTACAGTGCGTTTTCAGTTCATGAAAGTAAAAAAAATTTTGTCGCCGAAAAATGTTCTATACAGCGTTCGGTTGTACGTAGCTCCGCCTACTCTCATCATTTGCGGTTGCAAAAAAAAAAGAAACAAGATGGCGACGGTCAAAATGTGGAACTCTAGGCTTAAAACAGTCACGGTGACTACGTCCACTTCTTATATACACGTATATGGATGCATGTAAACATTCTTGATGGATTCTTTTTTTTTTTTTTTTTTTTTTAAAGCTTCGTTTTTCAAAAGTGACATCTCTGGATGCAATGAAAATGCTTCCTGCCAAAGCACTCTTAATGTTTTCCGCAGCGGAACCCGAGGACAAAGGAGCTTGACATTGAAATAAAAAGCATGAGATAAAATATTTCGTCAATAAAGCCAGGAGGCAGGAAAAGGCAGACGAAGAAAGTGTGGAAATGGCGAGGCAGGGCAAAGTGGATGAGACGGGTAGTTAGCCACACAACAGAACCTAAAAATGGTATCAATGGACCTCTTCACGCTGCGGGCGACAGTGTAAGAGGGCTCTTAACCCGGATTACCATGATGACAGACATTACCTAGGCTCAGGCGGCTTGTGTACAATGAACGATATAATTCAACGGAAATGAAGTGCTTGAAAGCTCACCGCCTGAGATGGTCCGAAGTCACTCTTCTTAAATCCAGATTTCTTTTGAAAAGAATTGATTAAAATCATTCTTGTCTGTCCATAATAGAATTAACATGCAAGGAAAATTAATTATGCATTGCCATGATTGAGTTTTTGCTTTTAATCACGACAATTTCAGGCTTGACGAAGCTTAGATTGGCCAATTTAAGAGGTTAATGGGTTCTTATTATGGTTAGATTTCTCATCGCACAATGAAAGTGCCTGAACAACAAGGAGAGCCTGAGTGACCGTCTCTCCGACAGAAAGTCGTTTTCGTTGTTTAGAACGCTGCACACTTAAAGCCCTCTGAATGTAGAGATAGGAAATGATTCGAGATCGTTGAAGGCTGCTGGATAGCGTTTGAAGAAGAAGAAGAAGAAAAAAAATAAAATGCTGCCAATCTCAGAGGAATCTTAGGGCCGGGCGATGAAATCATACATATTGTCAAACAATGTAAAAACACACGTCTACGGTCCAGATATGGTCATAAGCTGCAGCAACGATAAATAACATTAATGAGCAAAGATGCTCAAGATTTTTTACGATGCATTCTGGGGGCTGAATTTCACGAATGCACGACAACAATTTTGGAATCTGGACACACACACACACACACACACACACACACACACACACACACACACACACACAAAATGCCAAGACTCCCTGGGCATTTCACTTTGTACTGATTTAGGGAGCGGGAGTCCTGAAGCTGCTAATGGCTACCAGCAGAAGTTCCGCTCCCAACCCCCCCCCCCCCCACCCGACCGAAGTGGTTTGAACCGAGGGACCGACGTTCTTACATCCAAAACTTGGAAACCTGTCCTCTTGGGGCTAATTACTCAATATGATTTATTGCTTTTGGGGAATGATAAAATATGTATATTCCCCCTGTAAACACTACCAGGTGCCTGCGGTTAAAAGTTGTTGAAAGTTGAATGTCTTTGTCAGCTGATTCAACATCTTTTATAACCCTAAATTGCACTGGGATCAAACTTTTTATTATTTTTGTTCATTTCTACTGGCCGCACGTGTCCCACCACGACCTCCTTCTCTTCTTACTGTACTCTCACTAGCATCCGGTGTCTTGTGCTTTAGTATTATTATTATTCTCAGTACAGCCCACTGTATATGTCAGATGCTCAGAGAAAGTGTGACGTGTGTGTGTGTGTGTGTGTGTGTGTGTGTGTGTGTGTGTGTGTGTGTGTGTGTGTGTGTGTGTGTGTGTGTGTGTGTGTGTGTGTGTTTTTCCTAAACCTTAACCAAGTGGTTTTGTTCGAAACGTTAACGTTAACCACGCGTTTGCTGCGACCGTGGTGGAGCGCTGTAGTTTGACGCACTGGGATGAGAAGGTGTCTGTCGTCTGCGATATGGACTCTGCTCAGTGTACTTCATAGAGTACATGTCACCCTCATACAGTCAAATATCCGTTTGTCCCGATAAACTATTTGCATTAACTTGTTTTCATAGCGAGAAGGCGGTTAAGAGCACCTTTAGTCTCTGAAAAGCCTCTTCAGGTTTGATTGGATCTTTTGAAAGTAGCCGTGACTTTGTGAACACAAGGCGATACGGAGCGGCAACAACATGCAGAGGACTACCGGCCCTCCGCCCACAACAACACAACTAGAGCACAACAACACACAGTTCTTCATCTTCAGCTCCTTCACATGAGAGAAAAAGCCTCCGATTTGAAAAAGAATTCTTTCGTTTGAAAAGACGTTAAAACAACAACATTGTGTTTCCCGCTGCAGGAGGACGCCGCTGACTGCGGTTCACAGAAAGCATCCTCTTGATGCAAGGACGGCTCGGAGATGCTCCCGCTGAATAAAGCTGAAGAGGAAAGCGGAGAAAAAAAAATGCACAAGAGCCCCATTCTTTTGAAAATAATGTTTTTCTGTTGGCTATCTCGAAGCAATTGATGAGAGAGAGAGAGAGAGAGAGAGAGAGAGAGAGAGAGAGAGAGAGAGAGAGAGACAGAGACAGAGAGACAGACAGACAGACAGAGAGAGACAGACAGACAGACAGACAGAGAGAGAGAGACAGAGACAGACAGAGAGAGAGAGAGACAGAGACAGACAGAGAGACAGAGAGAGAGAGAGAGACAGAGAGACACACAGACAGAGACACAGAGAGAGAGAGAGAGAGAGAGAGAGAGACACACAGAGAGAGAGAGGGAGAGAGAGACAGAGAGACACACACACACAGAGACAGACAGACAGACAGACAGACAGAGATTTATGGTTTTCATATCACAAAGGTTGTCATGCTGACTACAGAGAGCTCCATAGAAACTCCACAGAAACTGATCACAGGAGGGAAGACGGCAGCTGTAAGCTTCATTTCAAGGTTCATTACTGTTCAGACAGGAACAACAGTAGCACTTTTAAAACTTGTAGGTTCATTCATGGTCTAATTGCCAACGTATTTATGTATTCGTATTTATTTATATAATTATTTGCAGACTTTGGTTCATCGGAGCACAAAATTGCCGTGCAAATAATAAAAATCATCCGCTGCATGGCAGATTTATCGTCTCCATAGCAACTGCTCTATTTACCGTTGTTTAAAGCGAGACAATAGGTTCAGGAACGAGTGTCAAAGAGTCATGTTTAAATGAACAAAAACACCAAAGTGGAGATGTGGAGGAATGAGGACGAGAAGAAACTTTTAGGAGAGAGAGAGAGAGAGAAATTAATTTGTCTCGCAGCAGCATCACATCCAGCCTATTCCACACGCATAAACAATTACACAGCAGACAGATAGAGTCCACGGAGTCAGAGTCGACGCTGAACGGCATTGTCTGCTTAAAGTGGGATTCATGTCAGCCCCATCAGTGAAAGCATCACCAGGGCTTTAGAGCGAACGGTCAACTGAGCAATAAAGTAATGGGCTGTTTGCACAACTTAACTACATAACCGAGCTGACATCTCAAGCTATCAACACAGTCCAGTGTTGTGGACAGATGTACTAATTCTATTTCATGATCGAGATCGTAAACACTTTGACCTGAAATGGCACCAACGTCCCAGAAGCTCTCCAGAAGAGAGGGCTGCTGTTTTTCCATCTTCTTTTTTTTGGAGTTCTTTATTTATGAGCTTTTTCCATATCAAAGAAAAAAGACTCTGCTTCTATCTTTCTATTTTTGTGCCATTTAAAAAAAAAAATTTAAAAAAAAGGTGCTAAATTTAATATTTCAGAGATCGCAATGGCTCTCAGCATGGCGACAGCTGAGCCAGTAACTTGCATTTAATGGTGCCAACAACACAAACGGTGCAAACGTCGACGACAACAGTGCTGACAGAGGTAACAGTGTTGCCTGCGGGGGGGGGGGACTGAAGTCGTGCTGAAGTCTTGAACGTTAATTGAAACATTTTGGTTGCCTAGAAATGTCTCGTTTAACATTCGGTTGATCGACGTGTTCTCGTTTTATGTGTGTTTTCGTACAAAAGCCATGAACACATGTACATTTTTGCTCTCTTTCCAAAATAAACTTCCGTCACAGACTCTATTGGTGCGTCTCCGGTCCGTCTTTGCTCATCCCGCGTCGCTCTGTTCTGTTCTTAAATGTAACGTTACCGTAGCGACGGAGCCTCTCCCAGCTGTTGACAGACTAGCTAACGGGCTAGCTTAGCGAGCCGTACCCAGCATGCCATTCGGCGGTGTACTTTTATAAATGCACAATTATTAGTGTCACAAACTGTTGTGTGCCGTGGTGTTGCCCGGTTAAAGAGCGATAGTTGTGGGTTATTAATTGTTGTGTTATAAAGTTATAACCATAACCTCTCAATACACAACTAGCGTTAGCTCCGACCGTAGCGCTCTTATATATTTTGCTGCCTGTTGAAGAGTTACAGCGGTTGTTTCGGCTATGCCGTATGAAAAATTTATATCATACGGGAAATTAAAACCGGTATACCGCCCAGCACTAAGAAAACCATCAATTCCTACTTTTGATCTCTCAGAAGCAGCTTGCAAGTAGATGGAAAAAACGAAATTGGTAATCCTATGACTTCAAGAAATGTAGCAGATAAAAATAAACCTCCTGATACACTTTCGGCTCCACTGACACTTTACATTTTAAAATACACATTGCAGAAATTTGCCTTTGAAGTCAGTGGAGAAGTGCGCTCTTATGCTTTTTAATTTCCGTTTTATTTAAGCCTTATCTGGAGAATATTGTGATAAATAGTATTGGAGTTCGGTGTTCTGCAGTGGTCCGAGTGCCATACCTCGGTCAGACCCATTTCTAGTTAATGTGCGTTTGTAAAAATGTGTGTCTGCAGAAAGAGCACTTAGCCGTATGTAACAAAATGAAGACAGAACACGGAACTATTTTGAAAACATTTTATCCCGGCAATGGGTTTCCTGTTTACCACAACCAGCATGTGACGCGAGCTAGAAAACGTACCTTATGAAACTAAGAAAGTGGAAATCAATTGAATGAGATCCACGCTAGTTTCCACAATTAGAGAAATATAGAAACGTGTTTCTTAGAAAACAAATAATGACTAAGTGGAGCAGGGCTGAACGTTTCACCGCTTCAATAGGCTTCACTCATTCACTGAGTAAACAGGCATGTAATGGATTGTCATGTACTACATTTATATTGAATCATACGTTGAGGAAGACAATGAAGATTTACCTGAAGGCCAAGATTATGGATACTTTAATTGATCACATGTGGAAACTAAAACGTCTATTGGAAGGCAAAAAGCTTAAAAATAAATGTGCATAGATGAAACACAGTTGCCGTCACTGTTGGACTGGAGCCTAAAGAAAACTAGAGAGAACACACACACACACACACACACACACACACACACAGAGAATCATCACTTTCCCTGCCTGCTGCGACTCTTTAAACACACGTACTGTGGGATATTCATGTCTACTTCATATTGTGTAAATCCTCTATTACCGTAAGAAGACGGGCAAAAAATAAAAGAAATGCCAGTAAATGAACACAGGAACGAGAGAAAGGCTCAAAGAGAAAGAAACCAGACAGACCAAGAAACAAAAAAAAAAAAGTCAATGAGGCCTGATGATGAAGAGAAACGAAACTGCTCACAAGCCATTCATTCATTTCCCAATCCCCCACCCTTCGTATCTGCTCAATCTTCCTCCATTACAGGCCAGATGCATTTCCCAGTGTCTGCCGCTCTGGTGTCATTTCCATCTGACACTTTGCTCTTACCTCTGGTGTCACTGGAAAATGACAAAAAGTGGAACCACAGCAGAACTTTCTGTTCCGCACACCACAGGCAGAAAATTGCCCTCTTTTCACTAGCCTGGCTCCATTTCATCCAGCCGTAGCGAGGCCGCAGTGAACGCCGTGTTCATTCACTGAGATCCATGCCAGACCTTGTCAAGTCTTTTCTGCGCCGTACATCCGTTATTCTGAATGTGTAAGAGAAAACTTTGGTCTAATGGCTTGCGTAAGAAAAATGTACATAAATCAACTTGTCCTTGTCTGAATGACATGTAACGCGAGTAGTGTGCTTTTTTAAATTTTAATCAAAGTGATATGTGGCAGAGAGGGATTAGAAATCATTTCCTGACTTTCCTTAAAGTGTCTCTAATCCCACTTAATTCTGCTCTGGCTCCTGCGCTGCGGCTGCTGCTGCTGCTGCTATCCCCGTGTTGTTTATGTAGGTCTACTTTATTCAGATTTAGCACCTGCCATGCCATCCCATCACACCCACACGGGTAGACCCAGAAACCACTTTCAGAAATACTTTTTCCTGCTATCTCTTTCATGCAAGTGCTACTATTTATGGGCTTTGTCTTTCTGGCTGGATATGTGTGTGTGTGTGTGTGTGTGTGTGTGTGTGTGTGTGTGTGTGTGTGTGTGTGTGTGTGTGTGTGTTTATACTTGTCCCATGCATGTGGAGTGTCTATATATAAGATAGCTTATAAAACAGTGTTACAATACTTCAAATATATTCCATCCTTTAAAAACGGAAGGTAAAAGAAAACAACTCTGTCTTAAACCCAATTTGAAACATAAGTACAAATCATAGCAAACAGACGGTTGTATGCCTCCATCCACCAATCATGTGACAGTTTACATCCAAAATATCATCAATTCATCATTTTATCCTATGAGACATTGTGTAACAAATCATATGAATTGTTGAATTATTGCCAAAATTGCCACTCTTTGCTGCAACATAGATAGATAGAGAGATAGATAGATAGATAGATACTAACTTTATTGATCCCGCGAGGGGAAATTATTTTGTTACAAGCAGCAATAGGTTACAGAGCAGCAATAGGTCACAGGTAAAAAATGTTATTATATATAAAGAAAAAAAAAGAAAAATACAACAAAAAAAAAACATCCGTTTTGGTCAGGGCTTTGATCCGTTAACCACTTGTCACACAGGTTTTTTTTGTTGTTTTGTTGTTTTTTTTTTAAAGATATGCCATGTTTGGTAACTTTTAAATTGTAATGTATTTAACTTTAAAATGTACAAAATGATCCCGGACCCCATCAGAGGGCTCAAGGTCCGCCCTCTTTGAAACACTGATGACTACAGCCCCCGAGGAGGCTTGAATGTATTCCCAATGTGAGGATCTATCTTAACATGTACCAGCACCGTCTGTGTTTTCAGAGTTTTACCATCAAATATCCATCTGATTAAAGGATGTTGAACTTTAGAATACCATGGCCCTTTCTTTTTTTGTTAAGATCCTCTTTCTTTGGAGGACAGTCTTGATCAAGCTGTTGAATGGTTATGTTGAGTCACTGAAAGCACTTCAAGGTTCAGGACAGAAGTTAACATTTAACAAAGTAGCCTGAACCAAAGTGCTTTTGTTGCCTAAACCAAACTACGTGTGGCTCTCAGGGAGCAAACCACGGGCTTCAATATCAAAGTTTTGCACTTTGTATGAAGACAAAAAGAATTAATGTTCAGCTGATTACATCTGCAGCTCTTTCACTCTGCTACTCTGGCCCTCAGACCTTTCCTTGGGGGCCCTCCAAAACATAACCAATGTCACCAAAAGATTGAACGCCGGGATCTGACATTTTCAAAAATATCTCCTTTCATTCTACCGATTGTTCAAGTCATCAATCCTTTCAAACTCCTTCCTGCAGCCCTCATCTGAAGACGCTAACCTTTTTACCCTGGAAGCTTTGTCCAACAGAATCAAAAATATTTTCTACCGAGCTGTGAAACACTTTCAGAAACCTTCGCGAGAGCTCCCAACGGACAGGAGCTGCGTCATGAACAACCTGCTGATGGAACCATTACTTTGTTTTCTTCATTGATCAACCACGAGCCTTTTTGATCGCCACATATTGCAATTCCTGAAAGCATCCTTCAACCATCTGAAGGGCATTTTCAGAGCTGTGCCCGGGTCTCTTTTTTTTTTTAATGCACCTTCATGCGTCAAGGTGGTCATGTCTTGCATAAGTCTCCAGAAGCTCCAGTGCTGAGGAGAACATGTAAAACAACACCCTGTGCTGGTTTTCTGTCTCCTCCAGGACAGAATTCAAACAACTTCAAACGTAATGTCCTGACTTTACAGCGCACACACAGAAAAAACAAACAAACCTTCCCTCAAGAAACTTCGAAACCCTACAAACTCCCCATGCACACCCCGAGGTCAAACAACACGCTGCTGCTCCAAGCCCAAGACTGCAGATCCACATCACTGGGGACTGGAATTCCTGTGTAGCTGCACTCCAACGGTGGAACAAACTGCTCGACCACCTGGGGTTACCACAGAATCTGGGCTTTATTAATCCTAAAAAAAAATTTGGTAACATAACCTGGGGATACAGTGGCCGGCAGATCAGACTGTAGTTGTACTGGACATCTTCCAGGTGTGAATGTGTAACTGTGTGAATGAGATCAGGTTGTTCCGGAAAAAGAGAGCAGAAGTCTGAGGAAAAACTCCCCCCTGAATAAATAAAAAAAAAGGTAAAAAAAAAAAAAAAAAGTCAGCTTGTAGTCGTACGTGCAGGTTGGCTTTAAGGATTGCAACGTCAGTCGGCCTGCTGGCCCGTCCACCTCTTTGGTTTAAAACATCTCAACAACACTGGTTGGATTGTCATGAAATGTTGTACATTCATGGTGTCCAGAAGATGAACCCTAATGGCTTTAAATAGGCTCTAATAGTTATTATAGCGCCACAGAGAGGATGACTTTTTTGGGGGTTATAAGTGAAACGTCTCAACGGTGTAAAAATTCCAAACCAGTTTGATATCAAGCCAAACACCGGACCAGTATATGTATACAACACTTTAGCATTAGGTGTCTCACTAGCTAAAATAAGAACAGCTTGTTCACCTCAATGGTAACTGTCAGTTCAGCCGGTTTGCCTAAAATCAAACCGGTGTAAGCTTCTACATCGGCATTAACTTTTCAATTTTAATACGTCTTTTATGACCGAATACCTGCAAAACTATAATCTCCATCAGCCTCAGCTGTACCTTGTGTTTATTCCTATTTCAGCAAATGTTAGCATACCTGCTGAACGTTAGCACGTTAGCGTGCCGACATTAGCTTTTAGCTCGTAGCAACGCCGCGTCTATCCTCCCGCAGCCCCCCCGAGCCTCGCTGTAGATTCTTCATTCATGGATCGTAGTTTATGTTCAGGCACGCTCTGCTGAGGTTAAGGAGAGATTATGGTCTGTATCGAAAAAGACAAAAAGTGATTTGATGCAGAAGATTGACCTGGGTTCACATCCAAAAGTCCCCAGCTTTGCATGCTCCTCATTTACCCCAACCAGCTCCCTGCAACTCGTGTTGATGCTCTCCATACACTAGAAAAACAACTCGACAGTAAATGAATAATCTAAACAGCAATTACATTTCCCCTCAAAGCACACACGGTTAAATAAATTAGATCATTTCAAGGAGACGGCGTTGTGCAAAGAGACCATAAACCCAATCTGGAAGCTACGTGAGTGAAGTATGTAACGTGTTTGTGCAATACGCTTCTGCACAGCTATTTTTAACTGAAGTATTGCCCCCCCCCCCCACCCTCTGATGATGTACATCTTGCTGTCGGTGACCTCACCTGCAGCTACGTACAGCGTCTTATCTGCCTCAGCTCCAACAAAAGTGAGAGCGCCGCTCAGAAGTGCCTCGGCAAAGCATGCGGTTTTTGAGTTACGGCTAGCTCGGTAATGGAAACTCGGCCTTCGGGTCATATTGGACGCATGAGTTTTCTCATCAAACCGGAGAGCATGGTAATATAGTGGGTGCAGGCAAAGCTGGAGGGGTGGTGGTGATTGTGAGGAATCGGGGGAATGGTCGCCGAGGTTACTTAAGGCTCGAGATGATGATGTAAGAAGCTAGAGAAATCATTATGCTGTTGGATGAAG
Organism: Cebidichthys violaceus; assembly: GCF_023349555.1. Taxonomy (NCBI): domain Eukaryota; kingdom Metazoa; phylum Chordata; class Actinopteri; order Perciformes; family Stichaeidae; genus Cebidichthys; species Cebidichthys violaceus. The sequence continues at coordinate 1,663,723 of NW_027176672.1, forward strand.
GCTGGCATTGCCAAGCGCAAACTAAGCGAGAGAGGAATATTTCTCACATTCCGTCTCCGTCTTGAATGTTGTGTGTGTGTGTGTGTGTGTGTGTGTGTGTGTGTGTTTTTTTTTTTTTTGTTGTGCGAGTTAGATGCCGTGCGGACTTGTGAGGATTTTTCTAATTTCCTGTCGAAAGAATGGCGTCTTCTGAAATGTTCGGCGTGACACGTTCTGTAAATGCGTGACATTCTTGCCGAATTAAATTCTCCCGGAGAAAAGACGCGTCACACAATGGCGTCGTCTCTATCAAAGCAAGAATAATGCCGCTGGAGATAAGCTGGAAGTACATACAAGAAAAAATAAAAAATACCGCGATAGCACCTTGGTATTTGGTCAGTTCTCACTTAAAATGAATGAAACGTCGCGAATATAACTTTGAAAGTCTGTATCGTCGCAGGCTGTTTTCTCCTTTAACAAACAACATTCGGCTTAATGTGGCGAAGAGACAGTCTGAGTGATCTGAGAAGGGATTTCAGAGAAGAAGAAGAAGAAACGACTGCAGCCTCACCAAGTGTATCAGCCAGCCAAGCGTTGATAGCCTTATCAGAACACTCCACAGAGAGCTCACAGCCAAACTTTTCACATCACTGTGCTGCCTCTGTTGTTTTTATGTTCAGGGGAAAGACAGAAAATGTGTGTGTGTGAGACAGAGACAGAGAGAAAGAGAGACAGAGAGAGAGACAGACAGACAGGCAGAGATAGATACTCTATAATGAGTTTCTATAAAGCGCTCTCAGTGTGCTATCATTGTCGTGATTTTATGAATTCATCATAAAAGAGTGAGTAAATGTCACAGCTGAAGGTAATAGAGCGCAATGCTGCGTTCGAAAAGGCAGAAGAGTAAGAGAATGAAGAGGGGGATGGGGGGGATGGAGGGGAGAGAGAGAGAGAGAGAGGAAATTGTAGGAGCCCCTGTGATGATTCGGCCGATAACAAAAAGCCACGGCTGGTGTTGTTCATGTGTGCTGTCTTTACCCGGGGACTAGAAGAGATAGAGGGGGCTCACTGGCAGAGAGCTGGCCATGTCTCTAAATAAAACACGACATTGATTTATGAGTGTGAGCCCGCTACGAGTGCAGTAGGTCTCCACACACACACACACACACACACACACACACACACACACACACACACAAAATCACAGTGCAGTTAAACCACTGAGTACACTCTTGCACTGTACATCTCAGCAATTCCATTTTACTTCTAGACAGCAAACCTTTGGGCACTTTTAAAAAAAAAAAAAAAAAAAAAAAGAACTTTTTGTTATTTTTATTCATTCCACAGCTACCTTCCTCCAAAACTCCAAAAAACCACTCGTCGGCCTGCATCGCCACAACGAAAACGAACTTCAAAAAAGCGGCACAATTATTCAATTAATGAAAACCAATCGCTTCGCCTTTTGAACATGAAAGCAACTGGTCCGTTTGTGTGAAACGATTGATACTGGGAAGTTTTATAAAAGCGGTGAGGAACGTCTCCGCTGGGCCAGCAGCACATAAACAGCGAGGACGTAATAAACTCTCCCTGGAACTGCCGGTTTATGAAGTCGGCTATGAGTCGTTGACGCCGTATTAGCACCGCTACCGGTATCTTGCTCTGCGGCTGAGTATTATGACTTTGTCTCGCGTATATACTGTTTTAATGAACACCGAGGGGGGGGGGGGACAAGGTTTGACTAGCGTAATGTTTATTTACTGTCTGAGACAAATGAGCGGAAACTAAAAGATTCACCGCAATAACGCTCACGACTTGATTGAAGTTGTGCAGGGAGGCGGTTGCTGCTGTAAATAGTTTTAAACCCAAAAGGTCAAAAGCGTAGGCTGCAGCAGATCGGGAACAACTTTGTTTGCTTGAAATAGTAATTAAGAGTTTTCTAGAATACAGAAACAAGATGGCAGGTGATGTGTTTATGGTAGGTATTTTAAGATATGGGCATTGTGAAGGCTATGCACTTAAAAAGAGTTGATGGGCTGTATACTTTAGATCAGGGAGGAGGGGGAGAAGATGATGAGGCTGGCTGACTTTTTTTTGCTGAGAGCTAGATTGCTGCAACTGTGTAGCACAACAAAACTAACCTAGTCGGTTTAAATGGTTTAAATAGATTAGCAATGGGAGCGACCGTCTTGGAATAACGCTTGAACTCCCTCAGGTTGGAATAAGAGGAGATCTGCAGATTTTTAAAAAGGCCAAAATAAAATGGAGCAACCGACCCTTCGCTAAGTCCCGCCCCTGAAACGCAGACCGCCAATCGTCGCCGACCAGGGTCCGACAACTATCCATAGACTCTCATTCAAGACGTATACGAAATTGAAGACCCTTCTGCCTGCTTCTCCCTGAAAAGTCAAAAGTGAGATGATATCGTTAGTTAGTGACAGTGTGGGCTCTATGGTAACGTACAGCTAGGTGGAGTAGCAGCAGGGGCGGGGCTTAACCGAGGGCCAATTGGGAGGAGCTGAGGAGTAATTAGGACAAATGACCAAAGTCAGTCGAGGAGGATTTTAGGAACTGTAAAGGACTCCCGTTTATTTGGACACATTTGCTTTGTTTGACCTCCAGTCGGCTTAGACCGTGTGCAGAAGTCGCCCTCGGGCAGAACCAAGTCAAAGAAAAGCAACTCCTGCTAAGAAGTATTTTTAGATTAATGATGTATGATTACCGTCTGTAATTTTTTATACCCAGCAGTACTTTGGAAAGCTAACTCTGCGATCCATTAAATTAACCAAAGACCTTTTAAATGAGGCAAATCAAAGAGCGAGCTAACAATTAATACAGCTCTGAGAATAGCATCAGCTGAGCTGACACAAAATCCCAAGCTCAGTAAAGAGCAGTGGTCCAGATTAACATGAAAACTTTGGGAAAGAGAAAAGAACAGGATGGGAACTTTAGCATACTGGGAACAATACATCTTCTCTGATAATACATCTGAGTAATGTAGGGACATCATCCAACAATGGTCAGTCGTCCAATAGGTCAATTCAGACACAATGCAGCATGTTTATTCATCAGGAAGCGGTTTTTGTGTCATTTAAAGTCATGAATTATTCTCTAAATGTGTTTCGTTTCCAGCAGAGTTTCTGTAGATGATTGCTCAGGAATTGTTTGCTCACTAACACACACACACACACACACACACACACACACACACACACACACACAACAGCTTGTTTCACCGCCACTGCATGTGCCGTCTGTGATTTTTGCTCGTTTCATCCTTTTGATCAGACACAAATAATTCCAAAATGACTGTGAGGCGTTTGAATCTCCTGCTTAATGTTTAAAACACACAGGTTTCTTTTTTGTTTTGTTGTAGCAGTGTGTGTGTGTGTGTGTGTGTGTGTGTGTGTGTGTGTGTGTGTGTGTGTGTGTGTGTACCTGTGATAGATGGAGGGTAAAAAACTAAAAAACAAAGCTGCCCGAGTTGTCAGCAATTCTACAAACAGTGCAGAACATTATGGAAAATTAGCCGGAGCAGAAAGAAAGGACAAAGCGAGGCAGATCTATTCTTATTATGTTCTGAAAGCAGAAACAATAATTGTGCTTTTATATTTTGGATTCTTGGCCTCCTTTGTGATTTTTTTTTTATTCTAGCAATTTTCCTTTTTGGTGGAACGTTGAATGCATGCATTACCCCCTCAGTGTGGAGCGGGTGTGTTTTAATGAGTATTATCTCTCCATGCAAGGTTGATCACATCACAGTCAAACTTAACAGCAACTGCACTTCTAAAATGCCATCCATTAATATGTGATATTTCAAAGCCACGTCCAACAAAAGACTGCTATTATCCTTCCTTTCTTTTTTTTTTTTTTAGATGGAAGAACTTTGTGGGATTCACAGCAGAAAACAATGGAGCAGTCGACTGAAAGGTCTGCACAGCAGCGCTCGGACAAAGAGGATAGATTGGGGGAAAAAAGTCCCCGTCGTCACCTCTGTACCCGAGCGCACTACGCCACTGTTCAGGTCCACTGAAGCTGGGAGACGCCGTGGAAATCTGACTCAGCAGCCCCCCCCCCCACTGTATATCAGGGCTTAAATACGTCTTATCTGCCTTGTTTATTAATGCAAAACCACTATGAATAAAATGCTAAATAAAGTGGGAGATGCGGTCTCTTGTGAGGATCAGAGTGAGGATCAACGGTGAGGTCACCTGAGGAGGAACTGCAGGCTGGACGCTACGCAGCGGTCAATATCCATGGCACCATAAGTATAATACGTCATGAGAAATCTCTCATTTTGTTGTCCTTGACCCAGCAAGCAATTAAAAAAAAAAACTAATGTTTCATCTGACTTCATACGTGAGTAAGATATTCAAACACTGAAGCAACAGAACTTGCACCACTAAGACATTTTGGTTAAAGAAATAAAAGCAGATAAATCAAAAGTGCAGAAGAGGAAAGAATTCAATCAACTGTACTCGTAAACGAAAGAATAAAAAGGTTATTCTAGTCATTCAACTCAAGAAAAGCACAAAGTTCTTCTTCCCTTCCTGAGAGAAGGTGATCACGAAGTGACTGGAATCCAAACTCTCACCGTCTCTCATCAGCGCCTCACAAGCATCTGCTCAGGTTCACGTTGTGTCTATTTATTGACTCGCATGCATTCATATCACCTCTATGTGTCACTTTGGTTGGTGCAATTTACAAGTAAGCTGTCGCCTTCTTGCTTCAAAACAACAGGAGGCTAACAAGCTCAAAAAAAAAATTATTATATTTTTGCAAAGGCATTCATTCCCTTCACTTTTGGGTTCGTCTCTTCTTCACAAACCGCGGTTTATTTAGCACATTTGGCACGACTCGTTCTGAGCGCGAGGACGTCGTCGACATTGTGTTCTTCCCCGTCATGTCATGTAGTTTTGCATATTTATACTGTGGATGCTTGTATGTTGTCTACAGCGAGCGTGATATTTAAAGTTTCAGGAGAAAGGCCCGGGTCTAAATCACAGACGAAACAAAAGAAACAACCGGCTACAGGGAGAAAAAAAAAGAGAGTGAACAATCGTCGTGTGTCAAAATCAACGAGCTCATCCTGTAAACGCAATCACTTGGTTGGGGCTCTTTTTGGGGCGCCGGTAAACATGGTACACCACTTAGGGAGCATTTGAGCACGCTCAGTGCGTCCTCGGAGTCAGACTACAGCAGAATCAGTCGTTTGAACATGATGCAGATCCACAGCGCTCTGCTGCCAACATTGCTCTGTCATGCAAAGTGGTGCCAACTTTTTCTACAAAAAAAAAAAAAAAAAGTATTCTAAACCCATTTGTACAGCGACAGATTCAGGAGCTTCAACCTGTGGGGTTCGGTTATGTAAAGACTTTTAAAAAAAAAAAATGGAAATTAACAGGAGGGGCTTGAAAAAAAATATAATAAACTGCAATAAAACGAGCATACATCACCTGTGCCCTTTAGCTTTCAAAATCTAATTTGTGAAAATGCATTTGCATGTGTATTTCGGAGGCAACGTTGCCGTTAGATGAGGAGTCAAATTATCTTTTTTAATAAACAAACAAGGTCCATAATGCGTTTGAGCTGAGTGGGCACATTTAAAGTGCTGCTTATGCTGCTTGTATCTCAATGGGACCTTCCTGGATAAAAAAAAAAAAAAAAATTTAAAAAAGAAGGATATAGCAGTTTCATTATGTACCAATATGCCACCAGCACCACCTCTCACACCACCTCCTCTTTGCTCGTCTCCTTGTCTCCTGTGCACCTACACTCGTCAGCTCTGGAGGGTTCACTGGAGATCACGTCGGGAAGAGAGAAGCCACTGGTGCACACGCTATCGGGCCGCTCCATGTGTGTGTGGAGATGTGCGTGTTAAAAAAAAAAAAAAAAAGAGACGAGGTTGAAAGGGTGGGGGGGGAGGGGGGGTGGTGGAGGCGGTTAGGTCGAGCGACAGAAAGTATACGCCGGCGTACCGCGCGCCAACAAAGTGCCTTGCGCCTCTGCCTGCTGCTGCTGCTGCCTGGTGTGGGGAGGGAGATGCGACCTGTCAGAGAGTGAGGGGGCTGGCTGAATGACTTCACATCACCCTTTCAGCTTCAGCAACTTCCCATTTATATTGTAATGCAAATCCATGGCCTGTCCCAGATGGTGCTTTTCCAGCATCGTGGGTGCATAGAAATATGATTATTTATCCCAAGCACTTCTAAAGTCTTTAATGCACCCTCCTCCGTCTGCTTCCATCCCCCCTCCCTCCACCGGCAAAACGGTTTTAAAGTCTGTGCAGTCTGATGCGTCTCTCCCTAATGGCAAGGAAAGGAAGGGAAAAAAAAAAAAAAAAAAGAAAAGAATAGACGGTAAATTTGGGGAGAATTTAACAAGGGTACCTAAGAGATTACCGAAAAGCAGGAGAGAAACAAACCTAAGTGCATGAGTCAAGGAAAGGAAAAAAAGAAACTCAGGTAGATCATTTTCTTGGCTGAGAGGCATGAGCAGTAATTCTCATGAAAAGTGCTTTTAATCACCTCTGCTGAGCAAAACAGAGTCCACAAGCCCATATCAGCGCTGAACATCGTGTTCCAGGAAGCACTGAATAAATTCGCCCATCTCTGCCTGCATGCGAGGAACATGAACACAGCCTCTCTTTTAGTTTGCCGCATAAATCAAAATCGGCTCAGTCTTGAGGTTTCATACGATTGGACAGCATGTCGGAGCCGTTTTAAAACATGTGACGGAGGTATACCTATAGAGAATGGAACATCGTGTTACACCTAGCTGAGGGGTGTGAATAGGCCGCCCGTGCAAATATTTTTGATCCTCCCTGAAAAAAAAAAAAAAAAAAAAAAAATTTCAGACTTCTCAACGTGACAGCACTTTGTGTGCGGCTCCGTGATGGGGGAAGCGGGGTTACGCATAAACGCCAACGCCGGAGGTTTCCGTGTGTGAAGCGGGAAACATCCCTCACGGCGCCCCGGACGCATCGTCAGCATTTCTTTACTCCCATCGTTCGCCAATCTTGCCTCGGAAGCATTCAGGTACAGTAGAGCACATCACACTTCCTACACGGAGTAATTCAATCACATCCACTCGCCACATGGCGCTCTATGTTCTGACAGCGCTTTGGCATCTCTGACTTCCGTTGCCATGACAAAGTTTGAGTAAATCAGAGGGAAAGAAAATGGAATTATGAGGATTACTTGAAGATGATGACCAGCAGTAAAGGTCTGCAGGTCTTTTTCTAAATGAAACGTTTCAATGGGAGAAAGAAAAATATAGATATATATTTGTCTTTACTACTTTGTCTCGAAATCTCAAAGGGTCAGTAATCGCATCTACAGAACCGCCATTTATACAAATATGAATGAGGTCACATGCCAACAGAAGTAGCTTCAACCATGGCCTTCATTTAATCAAATGACGAAATATAGTTTGTGTTTGAAACGAGCCTTCAAAATGAAATTTTTCTTGGCAGATTCCAATATCTGACCTGCAGATTCAGATTTTCTTTCTAAGAATAAGATCGACAGTTTAAACCCTTCTTCACTCTAGATGACAATAACTTTGTTTTTGTCATCCATAGTGGTGATTTGCATGAAAACATACAATTCACATGACAACATTCTTGGCAATCAGCATTACATTTCCCAGGCTACTTAGAGAGAATGTCAGGAAGTTAAACTAATCAAACATCTATTTTTGTACTGCTGCGAAAACATCTCCTTCAAACAACTGTATTTATTTATTCTCACCGCAAACTACAGTTTACAAGAACACATTTGAACGCGTTACGATCGTGTTATAACTTACCTTAAGTTGGTTGTTTTTAAGGGTGTTCCTCCGAGGTTTATATTGGACTTGCGGTGTTCACAAATTGCGAGCTTCCCAGCTCACAGACGACATGTTTTGTCTGTGCCAACGTAAAGCTTTCACGACGTTCACATTGTAAACCGTCAAAAGAAACGAGAGACTACTCGGCCGCCCTGTTTCGATGGAAGGTCGATTTAAAGGAGTGCGCCCGATTCAAATGCGTCTCCCTCTGTTCTGCATAGAAATCAATGGGACGTGAATTTTAATCTGACTGGGGCCACAGTGCTGGAAAAATGCAGATATAATTGTTCGTATCCGTGCGGTGCATATTCGCATATTTGTTTCAACCCCTACTTTACCCAAATCACACACACAAAAAAAAAAAAAAACACATTTGCTCACTGTCGCGCCATGCAGATAGTTTTCCTTTAATGCACTGAGGGTTTCAGATGTTCGCTGCTGAAACTTCTGCTATGACCTCAATATGATGGAGGTGAACAGAATTGCATTTTTGCTGCTCAAAGCATAAAAAAAAAATAAAGAAAACACTTCAATTTGAAAAACTCAAACTTTAAAAAAAAAAAAAAAAGCAACATCCTGATTACTGAGGATCATCCAAAGAAAAAAAACCTCACCATCAACAGTTTTCCTTGCGGCTATTTTTTTTGAGCAAGAAAGTATCCCCAAAGAAAACAGCTAGATCTATAAGAGCTTTACTGGTTTCCCAACATTATAAATAAAGCATTATATTTAAGGGATTCAAACTTTTAATGGGGTTTAACTGCTGCCACGTCAACTCCTCGAGTCAGTCAACCATCGGCGGTCCGTTGTTCACCGAGGGACGTACGGTACAGTCAACACAGTTCCTGTACATCTGCATGCAGCTGGCTTATTTCAATAACAAACATGCCTTTATTTTTCTCAAGCTTTCCAAACAGAGCAAATTAAAGGCAATCTAACTTTGAGCAAATGTAAATGGCTTAATGGAGCCATCCCCTGTAATTGCTCCACTCAGTCAAGCATTCATTAAGTGCTGGGGAGGTTGGCTGCTCTGTACTGTTTATACATAAAGCTCAAGAGATTTTCCTCCGCAAACAACTTTCACTTCGGATTCTCACCGTTTTGTATCACGACACATAGAACCTCTTTGGGAGGGCGCCTCTGCCCTTCATTTCCACGTCACCGACCGTTTTCCGACTTCCTCGTCTCAGCTCGGATAGTGACGAGTTTGGTTTCTTCAGGGTTTCATTGACACTTGGTGGAGTTTGCAATCTATGGAGCAATCCATAGATCCAAAACAGGGGTCCAGACTCACTACAATATGTCCCGGTGTTCCCAAAGAGAGAACGGAATGAAAAAAAAAAAAGAGGCCGACGGTCACGATAACCTCAGCAGAATGAGTGGAGAGTTTCACATCTTCTAAAAGCACCAGCAATCAAATCCATTTCAGCCCATTTCCCCCCCATGTACCTGAACACAACACAGATTGCAGAATAAAATAGTGGACGGCTACAGCTGGAAGCCACAAGCTCTCTTGCCAATTAGGCCTTTTTTTATTTTAACTTTCTAAAACAATTTTCAGCAAGAGGCAAATCGAAAACAAACACCGTTATTCAATGATCCCACCGTCAAGAGATTTTGGGTTTTGTGTCCGTGTGGCCTGTTGTCATTCCACATCACTCTCTCCAAACGGTTTACCTGCCCACACAAAGAGCAGTAGCTGGCCATAAGCCTGGACGGTCCCCATAGTTTCATGTTGTTCGCCATCTGTGCTCAAGGCAAAAACCTCGCCGCGGCCATTACAGTGAAGGGCCAATGAAAGAGACGAGCCTGGGAGGTGAACGGGAGGTTAATGCAGCGGCTACTCCGCTCCGCACATTTAGAGAGAGGAAGACAGACGGCAAAATTAAGTTTCTGGAAAAAAAAAAAAAAAAAAAAAAGGACGAGCGGCCAAGGAGTGTGCGGAGGCAGCGATTGACCGGTCGCTGAGCCCCAAACCCCTTAGTTACCGTTGCTATGCCTGCGAAGCTTTCCGTTGTGGCCGAGCACGTACGCAATGTAGAAACCAAAAATGTAGACAAAGAGTTCTACTGCTAGACGTGGCTGGAAGAGGCAGACAGCGGCAATCCTCACCGACTGACGATCCACAGACGACGTGGAAACAAAAAGGAGCGCTGGGATAGCATTCCATCTAATATTATCAATAAGAAATAATTGAAATGTCATTCATTCGAACGCTTGGGGAGGTTGGAAAGCTTAATGTTGAAGATCGTTGTTGGACAGCAAACACAGTTGTAAGATTACATTTTTGGTAATGTTATCCAAAACCAAGTTTGACTTAAGTCGAAACTTCCCGAAACCAAATAAAGAGCGGGACAGAGTTTCTCTACCGTCACACCAGCATCTTGTTTTGGTAACCTGGAACTACATACTGCAGTTAGCTACTGGTTTACCTTTAGCTTTCTAGTAACCAGTCATGCTAATGCTATCAGCTAACGTTAGAGCACGGTTTAGTCCATACTTTATACCTTTGTTGTTGCGTTTCTGGTCGTGGAAGCTTGATTTAAAAAGACCACACCCTCCAAAGACGTACTACAGCCCCACGAGCGTCAACAGTGTTGAAAAGTCCGAAGGCCCGTCGTGCCTATTCACGTTTTTTTTTTAAGCTACGATTGGACAATTGACCCAATCGGTAGGTCAAAAATATCACCGAAAAGTTCAATTCTGCCACAACACCGGGAAATAGGTAGAAACACTGTGCGAGATCAATGCCAACGGATTGAGACTCAGCCTGAAGATGACGTCCAACAACTAAATAAAGATACAGAGCCAACATAATAATCCCAAAACACAACACAACAAACCTTAATCCATAGCAGGTCGACGCCTGCGGCTTTTGATCACAGTTGTTTCTCTGTATTTTTGGGAGGTTTTGATCACCCAGAGCCCGAGCACAGGCGGCTCCACAACAGGAAGTGCAGCATCGCCATCTACAGGCCGGCGCTGCAACGACACTCTCCGCAGCCGTGACAACAGCTGCCTTTTACACAGTGCCTGCTCGCCCCCGTAGACACACGTCGAAGCCTACAAACACCACTTTCAGAATCAATTACTCACACACCACAGGTCACAGAACAGTTCATTACCGTTCAATTACCGGTGAATGTTCAATAGTGAGCCCATCGCGGAGGGAAAAGTTTCAACCTCGATGCCAAGACAACAAGTATGACATTTTAATGATACTATTAAAAAGATGAACAAGAGACGAGTACAAACAAATAAATTAAAGCAGATTATGATGAGCCGCATGGAGGGAAATGGGGGGGGGGGGGTGTAACTAACGATAAAGCCGGCTTCCTATTGTATCGATCAACTGTACCCCATTACCCCCGACTTGCCATTTATCTCACTGAGATCTATAAACATCGTTATGATCTCTGTTAATGCCATTTTACCAGCACAATATGTTAAAGCTGAAGAATAAAACCTCCACCGACTCACTCAGGTACGGTTCAGGTCTGCGTTCCCGTCGCTCGCGATGCACTTGAGAGACGTTAAAGTCTCTGCTGCAGCTAATTAGGTCACACTTGACACACCTTTTCACTTCCTGCTCCCCGGCAATTATTCTAGAAGAACACACTCCCGGTAAATAGAAAGTTTACTCCTCCAATTTCTTCCAAGATTTTGGATTTAATGTTTCTTCCCCCCCCCCCCCCATTTTCAGTATCAACTTCCTTCTTCACCCCCCGCCCCCAAATTCCCCCGATTTCACAGCCTCCCAAGTGGAAAACCACGGCACTTGCTTTTAGTTTCATCAGAACAAAAACAAAACACTTCCGAACTGAACAGCCATCGTAGTTAATTAGGTAACATCCATGCACATGACGTACAATGTTTAGTCCTCTTCTGGTGTTTTTGCACAACAACAGGGCCGTTAATCACAAAATCAATTCTCGTTCAGTTTCAACAAAACATCATTTGGTTTGCTGAGATTTGTATTTGTCGTTTTAGCACCATTTCGTATTATCTCATTTTGCCAGTCGACACACTCTGGCTGGCAGAAGAAATTACAAATTTTCTTCAAAAGGTTATATTTTATAGAAAACCATCAGGGGTGCCCGAACTTCTTCCCTTGGGGGGGAACAATCTCTGTGGACGGGGTTGAACTTGAAAACAGTCCCGATAAAAGCGGTCGACAGTGAGGCATGACCGCTGGGAAGCAGCATACGGTCAAATAGTAACAAGAAGATGAATCATCCATACATCCATCCATCATCTTTACCCACTTAGGGGCGATGGGGGAACTGGAGCCGATCAGCTGACATTGGCCGAAGGCGGGGAAGACCCTGGACAGGTCGCCAGACGTCTCTATCAGACAACCCTTCACATCTACACCAACGGGCCATTTAGAGTCATCACTTAACCTAAGCTGCATGTCTGCGGATGGATTATCTAGACTAAATTAAATACAAACGTGCCGCTGTAACGAGGAAAGCTTGCAGCGTGAAAGGTCGCATACGAGTCAAACCGTTGCACAAAAAGGTGACAAGTTCCGTTATTAAGACGTCGAGTCAATCGATTTTTCTAAACGAATACCAGCTCATCTTATGAGACAGACCGTATACATCTGAATCAACGGCGACTAATCGCGAGCGGCTAAATGTTTCCATCTTGTATCTCCGTTGCCGTGCGGCGGAAAGCTCTCGGAGAAAGAAAAGGGGGGGGGGGAGTTTGGACGGAGCTAAATCATCACTTCCACATTAATATGAGCGTTGCATTCTTCTGACAGTCGCTATTAGCTGCTATTGTTGCGGCGAAGAGAAGGATGACAGATCAGGCTCATGATAACCCTGTCATCGGCGCGATTAATGCGGCCATTATGTAAAAATGATAACGGCTTATATTTGTGATCGCGGAAATAACTCAAGTAGGTTTATTTGTTAGAAGCTCACTCATTAAGATCTTTTGCATCAAAGAGTTAAATAATGTGTATTAAAAACAATCATATTTTAGAGAACTGTGAGGGGGGGGGGGGGGCAACATGACTATGTTGTGAGGCGGAAAGCCATAAATCAAGCAGGAGACAATGAAAGTGTCAAAATGTTGAATTATTTCAGAGAACATTGCATGTTTGATCACGGCTTTGAATCTTCCATGAAAGCACATTTCCTTCTTCAAACACTCCCTGCAGAGTGTGGCCTCACAGGGGGGGGGGGGGGGGGGGGCGACAGAGACAGAGAGAGACAGAGACAGAGAGAGAGAGAGTTGGCTGGCAAGTATACCGGCGGCTCCCCTAGCGACTTTTCCAGCACACAGCCAAGACGGCCATATTGTGTCTCTAAACAAATCGAATGGTTGGCACTGTGACAAGCCAGCCTCTGTGGTGTTCAGATTCACCGAGTCAGCACGACTGAGCTCCTTCATTCCCAGGTCACCGCATGCAGCCGCCAGCGGGGAGACTCGGCCGTGTTTACTCAACTGCTGTACGGCGACTGTGTCATTAGTCTTTTGGCTGCGAGTTCGAAAAAAAGAAAGAGAAAGAAATAAAACAAGATGCATTGATTATTTTTTTTTTGGGGCTAAGTTTTATAACTAAATGCAGTCCATGTCCGATTCTTTCCAATTAATTAAGTTATATTGTGACTAAAGAGTCCAGCTGAGCCTTATTTCAATATTTTAAAGAGTCGTTTATCCACAGGCTCGAGGTTTTCACTGAGCAAGTCTCTCTGTAGCTTCACAGCACAAACACAGAAGAACCTCGTCATGCGGCACGGTGGAGCACGACGACTTACACTCACTAAACTCAACATTAAAACGCTTCTCAAAACGAACCATTTTACAAGAAAAAAAAAAAGGTTACAATGTCCAAGAGGGCAGAGTAATGTTATCTTTGAATGTCAAAAACCCAAAGATATTCAATTTACAATGATTTGCAGTGTGTAGGATTTGGTGGCATCTAGTGGCGAGTTTGCGGATCGCAACCAACTGAAACTATAGGAGGTCGAGGCAAAAGCACAATTGTCCCGATCCAGAGCGGTTCTGGGCAACCGTAGAAGAATGGCGTTTTCAACACAGCGGACTGCATGAAGAGGACCCACTGGACCCAACAATTCTTATTTTCAGGCGATTATACACTAAAGAAAACATACTTTGATTCCCCGAAGTTCTAAATACTGGCCCTTTAAGAAGCTGGAACCTTAAAATGTTTGGCATTATTGCTTGAAAATGAACATAAATGATGAGCTCAACAACCGGTTAAGCTATCTGCAGATACTGTACATTTTCGGTCGAGTCACTAAATGGATAATTGTTTCTGCTAACCCATCCAGCCGCCCTGATCTCCTCTATTGGCAGGCGGCTCAGTGATAATGTCACCCAACTTCCTCTTTTGCTCCCGACGGACGACCGTCATTAATCCCTCTGTAAATGTCCTTTGTGGGCATTTTCGTCACCCCGGTTTCATGTGTGGAGGAACAACTTCAAGTGGGCGTCGCCCATTGGTTTTTGTGGACTGCCGTCTTTGAAGCAAACGAGTTCTGCATTTCGGCCGTCGCCATCTTGGTTTTTTTGGGCCGTTGACGTCTTGGCTGGTTTTTGCAACCAGAAAAGACACGATATGGTGAAAGTAATAAGTACAACGGCGAATAAGAAAGACGATTACACTTAACTTTGATGAACTGAAATCACACTGTGAAAGGGTTCAAGTGCTAAAATAAACACCGTGGGCAGCGGCCTGTCAATCACAAGGTAGACACGCCCTAAACACACCCTGCTTTATGGTCCGTTTGACTCTAAATGGAGCATAATGTACTAAATGAACATCATGCTGTATTGAAGAAGACTGGAAACTAGAGATTGAGACCATAAACTCATGTTTACAATGTTTACTGAGGGAATAAATCAAGAGAGAAGTAGAGTCATTTTAGACTAGACTTCTATACAACCGGAGACTCCGCCCCCTGATGGCCATTAGAGAGAATACAGGTTTGAGGCACTTCGGGCTTCACTTTTCTGAAGCGGATGTTGCCGCCCGAGTACAACAGCAGTAACCTTAAGCTCACGTTGAATCAGCAGCTCTCCGACACCTTGTGAATATAAAGTGAACCTTTACATTTGGGATCTATACGACTGCTGTGTTGCATTGTATTATTGTGTTGGATACTCTCTAAAGAAGCTCACACTGTCACAGACATGGCAGGCATATACATATATATATATGGCTCCTCTCTCTGGGGGCGATGACAGCGCTGTAAAAGAAACATCTTTGTGACACACACCTACACAAACCGCATGTACACACCACATACATACCAACACACCGGCGCACACAGACTTGAAAGCCTCAGTTCTCCACACCCATTAACGACTTCCCAACGACAGCCCTTTACAGGCAAATAAAGGGTATTAGTGTGAGAGCTGTAAAACCTGTCACACCTCCAGTTATGTGTGTCAGACAGTCAAACTCTGATGAAAAAGAAACATGGAAGATATAAAAAAAAAAAAAAAAAAAATCAATAAAAAGGGAAAGATAGAGGGTGAAAAGGGAGGAAGATTAGCCACAAACTGCTGTGTACTTACTGGGATGCAGGCAGGCTAATTGCTCTGAGACCAACATGAGGCACTGAGAAGAGGAACGTCAGCAGCTCTGATCGATTGTTAGAAGTCCTGTTGATGTGTGTGTGTGTGTGTGTGTGTGTGTGTGTGTGTGTGTGTGTGTGTGTGTGTGTGTGTGTGTGTGTTGCTTCAACCGATCAGATGACCAGCAGATATTCAACAGTGGAAGAAGAATTATGATCCTCTATAAAAACGGCTAAAAAGTAGCAATTATTTAACAAGAGCACCATTACTGTTATTTTAATCACATTTTAGTCAAGTAGGCCTAAAGAGTACTTGTGAATAGATGTACTTTGATCAAAGTAAAATGTAGGTCATTCACAATATCACTGCTTTATATATTTTTTTTAAAAAGGTAAAAGAGGGAAGATAGAGAGAAATGTATGATGATGATGATGATGATATCATATGATAAATCTAATAAACAACACATTTAGGCTACAAGCAAGGTGCAATTAACACGTCAGCGATACACGTCACACCACTGAGCCCCAACGTCCAAACAAACCATATATTCATGTGTTGTTGTTTTTATAGACAGCGCTTTGCAGCCTGCGCACACAACTGATTATCAATTACAGTAACAACCGCCTTCCTCAGTGTCAGAGAAGACACCAGAGATGAGATACAGCTCGCAATTAAGCAAAGAAGAAAATAGCCGATAGTAAATAGAACTATGGACACCATGGCGGGTGCAACAACAAGCAATATTATTGAATTAACAGCGTAATAAAAACATCACCAAAGCAGACAAGACATGCATAAACAATATAAAACTTCAGCTGCAACGCAAAACACAGCAAACACAGTAGAGCTGCACAGTTGTAGCACAAAGTGTAGCGCGCGCACACTGATTCGTTACTCACCTGGCTTAACGTCAGTCTGCTCCGGTGGTGGTGGTGGTGGTGGTGGAGAAGGTGGTGGTGGAGAAGTTCTGCTCCATCAGCTCCAGGTTTGACTTCTCACAGCACAACATAGCTGTAGCAGCGAGGCCTCACTGAAGGTGAAAAAAAACGAACGCAGACGTCGCCACAGTTCCACCTGCAACAAGTTAGCGTTCAGCGCGTGTCAGCCGGCGCGCACCTGTTTGATGACGGCGCCTCGTCCCGCCCTACTGGGCTGCGATTGGCCAGTACTCGTTGAGCTCATTTTTGCTTAAGATAAGTTTGAGTTAGCGGGTTTATTTGAACTAAAAACAGAATCTTTTCCTGAACCTAAAGAAGTAGGGTTGTTTCCTAAACCTGTGAAGATAGGGGGCATCACGTGACAGACCGGACGAGTCTACTACCATAGAGTTTTGGGGTCTGGGGGTATTGCCTGTGTTTTCGCCTCACAACTCCAAACTATCACAGTGTGTTTTCAGCTCATTAGAGTTGATTGTAACCCTTTTTGGTCACCTGGAAATGTTGTATTTAGCATTCAGTTGTACTTAGCTCCGCCCTCACTTCTGGTTGCAAAAAAAACAAAAACAAGATGGCGACAAAATACACCTGTTTAAAATGGAAATACTCCAAGTAAGGTGTAGTTGCACTACCGTGTTCCTCTCCTCACCTGTGGACGCTCGCTCCTCCGTTACATACCGATGTGTGATGAGGCGATATGTGTGCCGGTGATCGTGTGGATGATTATATCGGTTGAATTGATTATACGTCAATGGGAAGAACAAAAATGTGTGCCGTCAGTGTCATTTGTTAGCCACCGACCAGAAGACAAAAAAAAAAATAAAAGCATCATTCACGCTGCCACAGTGAGCGATGAGTATTGGCTGTAAAAGATTCCACTTGTCATCCTCAGCCGCCTAATTCCATTTCACACACAGATCAGTTGTATCGCTGGCAGCTCGTCCTCATTTAAAACCATTAATGACTTTCCTGGAGAGAATTCAGCAGAATGGATGTGATTATTTTGTCCTCTTGTGTGTGTGTGTGTGTGTGTGTGTGTGTGTGTGTGTGTGTGTGTGTGTGTGTGTGTGTGTGTCCAATTTATTTGCTCACATATCAGTTTGAAGTAAGTGTTTAATTATTTTTGCTACAGCATGCTCATCTTTTTGTACTGAAATGAACAATGAGAGATTTTGCATATAAAATTCTCACGTTGATATTGGCCTTCTTCTTCTTTGGTGTCTGTTCAGAGAGACGCTAATTGTTATTCATCATCGTGTACCTCGATCTCATACTCAGATCAGAAGAGGATGGGGAGGTAGGGAGCTGGGGGGGGGGGGGGTGATGGCAAAAGAGCTACAGCTGGGCAAACATAGGAGGCGCATTGTGCAGCCATTTAGTGTGTCACTGCCTCCCAGTGGGGACTACAAATACTGCATGACTTATGCATCAGCCTTCAACCATCAACTCACTTTTGACTGACTCATGTGCACTTTTTTTTTTTTTTACATAATTACATATAAAGAGCAATTTAGGAGTCAAAAGGTTCTCTCTCTCTCCCTCTGTATCTCTGTCTCTCTCGCTGTCTGTCTCTCTGTCTGTCTCTGTCTCTCTCTCTCTGTCTCTGTCTCTATCTCTCTCTGTCTCTGTCTCTGTCTCTGTCTCTCTCTGTCTGTCTTTCTCTCTGTCTCTCTCTCTCTCTCTCTCTGTCTCTCTCTCTGTCTCTGTCTCTGTCTTTCTCTCTCTCTGTCTCTGTCTCTCTATCTCTCTGTGTCTCTCTCTCTCTCTCTGTGTCTCTCTCTCTGTCTCTCTCTCTCTCGCTCTGTCTCTCTCTGTCTCTCTCTCTCTCTCTCTCTCTCTCTCTCTCTCTCGCGCCATGGCTACAGAACAAAGTCAGGAAAGTGTAAAATGGGACACATTTATCAAGCTACTTGCTGTCTAGAAGGCAACTTTCAAGTTATCACATGATTAATCACGTGTAGAAATATCCCCCATGTGCACAGAAATGCTGCAAAGGTGGGTGATATGTGTTAAAGTGTCCTCCAGGGTGTATTTTACTGGATGCTCTGCATAGTTAATGTGGTTTTTTAAGGGGTAACGTTCCCTTAAAGGGACTTTAATTTTTTCAATTAAGTTCAGGGCTTCATCCCAAAGCTGTTTATGGATAAATAGATAATATTCTACTTTTTTTCCCCGCAGTATCTTTCAGTAGATATTTCAGATTTCTCAGGGTGATGAAAAAATCAGACAGTCGTCTGTTGATTTCGCCTTAAAGCTTTTGATGCCTGCTTTCTTACACCCATCAGGTGCTAAATGGAACAGACGCTTTGAAATTGACCCATTATCTTCTCCACATGAGACGTCTTTTGTCATCCCGAGACATATTTTGTATATATATATATATATATATATATATATATATATATATATATATATATATATATGGGTATATATGTGTGGGGAAGAGTAAACACAATCACAGACAGAAAAGTGACACCCTTTGCATGTGAAATACTATTTATTCACTTTTACAAGAAAAACAAGTAATACCAAGGGATGCAAGGTGAATAACAGGAGGCTCTCCTTCTCAGCAGACTACATTTTTATATAGCAAAATTAATTTCCAGTAGCTCTCAGAAGAGTATAATTATCTCTCCACAGAGTACTAGCACCAGCTCCCATTTTGATGAGTCTCTATTTGATGATCCCTTTCAAGATCATTCATTTTAGCGGGAGATGTAGCACTTTACTTTGATCCATGTCCCTGGGCACCAAAAAAAAAAAAAAAAAATCCCTCACAAAAACCTAAAATTGTTTGGGCAGATAATGAAATGGCTGCATAAGATGAAGGGGTTCTTGTGTCCCCGAGGGGGATCTTCACGGGTTCCATGTTCCGCTAATGTGTTGAGAGAGAAAGATCACCTCTCTGTTTCATCCGTCCACCTGCATAGAGTCGACTCTCTGGATACAATCATCCCTTCTTTAACCCGAACCTCGTCCATCCAAGTGAGACTAACGAGTGAACTGTCCATATATTAGATGTTTAAGTCCATATCTTACATCTTAACCCTCGTCTGTCTTATGAAAGTGTGTCCGTCTCTTGTGATCCATCAGCTCCTGGGTTTCTGCCAATACTTTCTTTGTACCGCTCGGTGCGGTTCGCTTTGATGAACTGCTTCCCGGAAAAATGAATATGTGAATCGATGTATTTAGTACGAACGATGTAGCATCATTTGTATTAGAAATGATCGCTGCAAATGTTGATTTGACAGATATTGATTATTTAATGAGATCATGGCAAACAAGGCCAATGAGAAAAGGATGCGTGGGTAATGTAAGCGTACAGCGGAGCACCCAGAGGAATCATCCAAAACATCTGTATCACCATTAACTCTCTATTCCACGCATAGTTAACAGGATGTGAGTCCTGTGACGTATCGTACTTGTTACTGTATGTCAGAGAAAGAGCTACATGGAGCGATCGCCTCCTTAGTTCTGAGAGTTCATACGGTAAATATGTGTTAGTTACCGTTAAAAATATTGTTTTAACGTAAATATAGACACACAATAAAGTAATCAAACAGAGAGGAGTAAAAAACAAAGAATTGCCTCCTGAAATATGACAGTATAATCAAACTTTTGCTACTTTAATAATAGAACAATCTGAATCAGATTTTGTGGTTTCACTCATCACAACGTTCTGCTTTGGTCTTCATACGACCGTCCCATAGGGGGTGCTGCATGCTGTTCAGATTAAAAAGCCCCTTTGAGACATATTTATGGTTTGTATAAAAAGTATTGACTTGACCCAGCATGTGTGAACTAGTCTTGGTATCGACCGTGGACCAGAGACCAACAGGCCCCTGACACCACGAGGTCCCAGATTGACACCTTTACGGACCCTTTAAAGTCCGACGCCTCAACGTGCCGAGGAGGAGTTACAGGCAAAAACCACGATGGTTGCTATAATGCTGCTCACGGTGTCGGGATGAAGTCAAAGCACACTTCTGCAGACGAACACAGGAATGAACGTCAGCCAGCGCGTGGACACACACTGCCCTCTAGTGGCTGAATGTTTCACATGGCTCTCTTTCCTCTAACGTCCCCTAAGAGAGTTATCACCTGTAGAGGGCCCCCTCGTCAAAGTTATTGTGTCATAATTCTCTTCCTTTTGTCTCCGTCGTGAGGTCACACAGGACGACGAGACTCCTGCACATCTGAAATACGGACAAACACTTTGAACACTTGTTGCACACGGCGGCTCGGAACCGGAGCCTGTGATGTAGACGATGTATGGGAACAGAGGAAACATTTGGGTGCATGCAACCGGAGCAGATGGCGTTTCATAACCAATCACCATTTCAGATTCTATTGCCCAATCAGTTTCACATTTATATGTAAAGTAGCTTACTATTCCAGCAGATCAACAGATGGCGTGGAATGTATGCTCGGGGACACTTATGTAAAGTCTTCATGATTTCTCTTCCTCGTTTCAAACCGAAAAAAAAAAAAAAGAAGCTGATTTAAAAAAAAAAAATAGTGATTGGAGGCGATGTGCAGACGTGAAGACACGTGATTCCATCTCGTGACAGAAGCAAAGGTGTGACGGAGAAGGTAGGTGTTCATGGCCACCTGTTTATGGCCATTTTGTTATGAACTTCATAGCTCAGACATGCAATATCAAAAATACTCCTTTGTGAGTTAAAGTAGTCCTGCACTGGATATGTCAACATAAAGGTGCATACGTGTTATAAACAACACAAAGCGCTTAAAGCCAGCGTTAGTTTGTAATCTTGGAAAACCAGCAAGACGTTTAAAATGATCCAACCATAAAAAAAAAATGAAAGTAGCTCACAGCTCCAGAAGTTACTAAATCTAGAGAGGAAGTCGTCAACACTGACAACCCCGTCCCTTGGAGCCTGCTCTCCTTCTCCCGGGTGTCAGATGCAGATGCTTCCTGCACGCCGCTCGCCGCTCGCCGTCTGGCAAAGCGATGTAAAGCTGTCAGACACGCGAGAACAAAGGACAATATTTACCTCGGAATTGTAAGGAAGCAGAAGTTCAGAGAACACATGAACGACTTGAGCGAATGTACTTGAATACTTACACACTGCTTTGTTGAAATGAGCTCAAGCTCTGGTTGGAACGTGGATCTCAATCACCAGGATTTAGTGTGAAGCAGGTCTGAACCGTGTATTAAAGTGTGACGTGGAAACAACGGTTATCTGTAACCTAGAAGTCTAAAAACTTTCACTTTTCAACCAGATTTTGACCATTTTCACCTCCACATCTCAGAGTCTCTTGACGTTCAAATCACCACATCAGTGCCTGTTGGGTTTATCTCCTGCTGTAAATCCTGGGGGTGACCGTGGCTAAGTGGAGAGCAGGGCCTTTCAATCAGAGGGTCGGCGTTTCGATCCCCGGCTCCTGCTCTGCTAGTCTCATGTCAATGTGTCCTTGAGCAAGACACTAAACCCCAGAATGTCTCCCGTAGCTGCGTCTACGGTGTGTAGATAGATACTGAATTGTAAGTCGCTTTGGGTAAAAGCGTCTGCTAAATGACTGTAATGTAATGTAATGTAATGTAATGTAAATCAGTCAGTCAATATTACACCGTCACCACAAGTAGCATCACGTTCTCCATGTTCACTCTGTGTTCCTGTTGATAAGAACACAAGTAGAACAGACGACGACCAACGACAACAAAAGAAATTCAGCAAACTTTGAGTCAAATAAAAAGCCTCAGACGTTTAATGCTCCTTTCCTTTGGTTTAATAAAACAATACTGTAAGAGACTCACATCGACTCTGACTACAAACCGTGGAAATAACTCCTCCCCCATTCCCCCACCCCCCCACCTCCCGGGGCCGGAAAGTGACCATTTTTTTTTTCCAGGATTGTTTTGGGAAGTTTATTTGCAACCTGCTACATATCTGTTAAACGTGCTACATCCATTACGTTAGAATCAGTCATGTAACGATCACAATCTCTTTATATCAAGAGTGCATTAATGCTGCACAATGCACAGGAAAGTTAACCTGACCCCCCCCCCCCGTTACAAGTAATAAAAGGATTTATTAAATTCACTGAGCTAAGAAGCCACACATCTCATGTGCTCGGTGAACGTTATTTAAGGCTTTTTTTTTTTTTTTTGTATATAAAAGTAAGCTGACATCTTCTAGCTTATGGCATGAAAAGTGTTGGATTGAGTTGGAAGCGGGAGCAGAGTCCACCGAGGGTCGTTCACGTACCGTCACTGAACAGTTATACAGTCATTAATAAGCACTATATCCAAAAACACTTTTGAAAAAAGCCCAATCTGTACGTCGCACGTGCATCCACACGTTGTGCCGCACGTTCCCGTTAGCATGCACTTTCGCTTTCATGCGAGGAACACAGCAGAATCACCAACATGAATAAATAAACGTCATGGTAACAGAGGATAAGAACGCTCGTCCTCGCGTAACGAATACAATGATCTTTAACAGCCACGACTGACAACTTATTCGTTTTGAGCGGAGTCAGTGTCTCCTGACATGCACGAGGTGTAACACAAAAGACAGTGTCGTTGAAGATGCCGGTCACAGTCCGCGTTGAACACCACCTCGGTTGCTCTTCACACAGACTTTCTCCTTGAACGAGGGAACTCCCGGAAGCTGTGCCCCGGTGAAAGCGTGCTTCCTGGGGAAGAGAGTCCAGTGTTGTCCCTGGAGCCCGGCGAGCAGCCCTGGATCCTGTAGGACACAGAGTTGTCGTAAACAGAATTGACGTGGCAGCCGCGGCGCTCACCGTGGGACACGAGAGGACTATCGCAAATCCCCAAGCGGTAGCACACGCAGGAGCAGAGGGAGCCGAGGCTGGACTCCGGCCGGCGTCTGCCCGCCTTGATCTGGAAATGCAGCCTGCGTCTGCAGGGGCTTCCTCGCCTTTCCCGATCCTCCGCTGGGGAAGCGATGAGGTTGGTGCAGCTGGTTCCTTCCTCCATCGGGAGGAAGAGTGTGCTGTGGCTGCGACCGTGCGCCGCGTTGCTCCTGCTCCTCTCTCTGTGGCCGCCTCTGCTCTGTTCCCCAACACCGCGGAGACCCAGAGGCCCGTCCAAAAGGCCCCGGTCCCTCTTCAGCGACGCCCTCTCTTGAGCGTCCCGCCGCTCGTCCTCGGTGTTCATGGTGAGGAAGCGAAGCACCACCAAGTTCAGGAAGGCCCCGATGACAGTTAGCCCCACCAGGATGTACATGAAGCTGAACGCCACGTAGGGCGTCTTCTCCTGGAGGTCCTCCTTCTTCTGCAGGGCCACGAAGTCCCCGAAGCCGATGGTGGTGAGTGTGATGAAGCAGTAGTAGTACGCGTGGAAGAAGCTCCATCGCTCAAAGTGGGAGAAGGCTGCGGCCCCGACACACAGGGTTCCAATGCAGGACAGGAAGCCCACCAGGACCATGTTCTCCATGGACACCTCAGTGCGTCGACAGCCCAGGCACTGCTTCACCTTGTGTAGGAGATAGCGGACGAACGTGTTCATCCTTTCTCCCAGGCTCTGGAACATGACCAAAGTGAGAGGAATTCCCAGTACAGCGTAGAACATGCAGAAGACCTTCCCTGCATCTGTGCCTGGTGCAGCATGACCATAACCTTAACGCAGAGGGATGGAAATGAGAAGGCGCATAAACCCACAACGCATACTGTGGATGCTGAAACGTGGATCTATCTCTTTAAATTCATGATTTAGTCTGCAAAACAAGCCTTAGATGAGGAGAATACTGTAAATACTATGGCAACAGAGTCAAACAGTACCCCTCGTGGCTAAAGATAGAAGCGTGACATCAACTTACCAATGGTGGTGATGACTGTTATGGCAAAGTAAAACGAGCCAGCAAATTTCCATTGTCTCCCGGCGCGATGGGGCTCAGCTTGCAGCACCACTCGCTCGATTTCGCGGTAGTCGACCTCGGAGAAGCGGTACTTCCTCTTCATCTCGTTGCGCTTCTGCTCCAAGATGCGTCTGCGGGAGCTCTCCGTCTCGGACTCCAGCGCGTCAAACACCGCGGCGCCGACCAGCAAGTAGGAGAACATGCAGAGGATGAGCGACAGGGTCCGGACGTTTTGCTTCTTCATCCTCGGCGTCGAGCGTGAAAAAAAAGTCGGCAGCAGATAGACGCACGGTTACAGGTGGCGGCGTTTCCCTCAGCGCCGTCTCCACATTGGCGTTGCCGCTGCTGCCTGTTGCGTGAAACGTAGAAGCGGGAGAAAATTAAAAAAAAACAGGAAATCTGTGTCACCAGGTTTATGTAAAAACGCGCATATCCTGCTGCGCGCGTTGAGAGCGAGCGATGCTCTCAACGCGGTCATCAGCAAGTGGCCTCAGCTTGCCTCCTCGCATGCGCAAACCACTCCAAAAATAATTAGCTGAGATGTAGGAATAAGACACTTCGTCCGCTTTTGCAGCAATGTTCAGTGTTATCCCAGCTGTGCGCAACAAGTGAAGTCTCGACTCAGTAGATACCAATCTAACGGGTGGGGGGGGGGGGGGTTCAGCACCACGGACAGCGACCAGCGGGATCTCACGTGTGGCCTTCAAACTGCGCATCTACCTGTGGAGACAGCCAGAGGCTGAGAGAACTACACTGATTTGTTAGTTTCGGTTTATTTGCACCACTAACAAAACACCAAATCATAAATGGATGAAAAATGATTGCATTGGCCTTCTGACAAACATCCACAAAAATAAATAAAACAGTGAAAACCAATTCAACAGTCAATAATAATGAGTGGACATGTTGTTTAATAAGTAATGTAATGATGTCATCTCATGTGAATTATCATCCTTTTACAGCCTCAGAATAATAACATGATAATAATAATAATAATAATAATAATAATAATAATAATAATAATAAAAAAGTAATTATAAAGTGGAAAATCAAGATCATTTTAAAATAAAAAAATAAAATAAAATAGAAAGAATAAAAAGGGAAAAGTCTGTTAAAAAGGAGATGAATACATAAATATAAATGAAAAGATGACGTTAAAAAGGGAATCAATAAAAGTGGTCAATTAAAAAAAAGATGCTAATTTTGTTACTTTGACAACATTTCCGGTGTCCTAACAGCAAAATACATTATTACATAATTATATTACATTAGTACTTTATGCATTTACTGTCTCCTTGAATCATGCATGTCCTCAATGTTGTCATTTTGAAAACATGTCCTCTGTGTGTGTCTGTGTGTGTGGGTGTGTGTGTGTGTGTCTGTGTGTGTGTCTGTGTCTGTGTGTGTGTGTGTGTCTGTGTGTGTCTGTGTGTGTGTGTGTGTGTGTCTGTGTGTGTGTGTGTCTGTGTGTGTGTGTGTGTGTGTGTGTGTGTGTGCGTCTGTGTGTGTGTGTGTGTGTGTGTGTGTGTGTGTGTGTGTGTGTGTGTGTCTGTCTGTGTGTCTGTCTGCACATTAGAGAGCTGATGCCTGCTGGTACAGTTGTCGAATAGACGACGTCGCTCCACTATGGACGCTTCTGGAAAACTTAGAGTAGGTGATGCCGGTTGCCACGGTTACTCATAGCACAGACTCGAACCGTCGAGCGAGGCCGGAGCCAGGATACGTTGAGCTCAACGATCCGGGTCCTCGTTGGGTGAATTGTGTTGCCACATCAAGCATCACTTCACGGTGACACGTGGAAGGAGAGAGCAGGAACACAGATGTACGAGATGCAGGAGCGTCAGTAGAAGCAGCAGCAGCAGCAGCAGCAGCAGCAGCAGCAGCAGCGTTCTGCAGGTGGATCACTTCGTGTTCTTTTGTTCCTCTAGGAAACAGAGCAACCTGCTCCCTGTTTTTGTGTTAAGTGGCTAAATCGGCACACTCGCATCCCTGCCGTGATTCAAACCAGCTCTCCGTAAAGCAATTACATCTCCGCCGATAAGAGAGGAACCTGAAGGCCCCCCCCCCCCCCTCAAACAGCCACCCATCAATCTACGCAGCGCGTGTTCACGTCCTTTTTCAAAGCCCAAGGACCTGGATCAGAGTCAGGAGGCCCATCAGTCCCCATCAGGCCTGGGCTGCAGGATAAGTATTTAGACTCCGAGACGCGCTTCATTGATTTAGTTTGGGCTCTCTCTGTTCTCTCCGCTCTCTCGGTTACATTTCATTATCACACACACACACACACACACACACACACACACACACATTACCGTGTCGTTTACGAGGAACAATGGAAACAAATGAAGTGGATTATGGAAAATGCCTTCCAGTGTCCACTTTCTCCATCGTAATGCCTCATTTTCTTTAAATGTCATATGTATATTATTAAATTCTGGCACATGAATATTAACGCTTTTTCCTCTTACAGTCTATATTTGTTATATTATTATTATCTTTCTTACGGTTGCTGATTGACAGCTTTGGGGGGCGGGGTTTGTGAAGCCACAAGACATGTTTGGTTTTTTTTTTAGCTCAAACCAAAAGAAATATATATTTAGCCGTTTCTAAGTGCTCATTATATCTCATCTCGAAAAATAAAATGTACTCACCAAAGTCATAATTATGAGTCACCAAAATGCCCGTCATTATTTCCCCTTCCTCTTCTGATCAATGATCAGCCCGTTGAAACAGCAACAGTGTGAACATTTAGGAACACTTGCAGCTCTTGTCTCTAATCGGGAAATTGGATTCATGAGACATGAGCAGCAGCGCTTTAGAGAATGTTTGCAGAAGTCTTCTAGAAAGGGTTTCAACTTTTAATGGTACGGCCACCTGGGGGCTGAGATTTAAAATCTAATAATAGATTATTGGGAACGAGTGAACAGAACTGGGTTGTGAGACAGAAACCTTGACGAATTGTATCTGATCCTGTTCATCCTCTTTAACTTCCCTCTGGAAAACGCTACAGATCCACCGCAGCAGCCAAAAACAAACTCCCAGATTAGTATGAATCCTTTTATATTTTTCACTCTCGTGCAACATTAAACGCCGTCATCACATCACGAAGCATTTGTCCACTTTTTATCTCATGAAATCAACAAACGTCTCCTCGGTGTCTCTGGTGACGCTCAGAATATGCAGATGGTAAAAAAAAAAAAAAAAAGATGCTTATGGCATCATGTGACGAAAAGAGCACCTTTTGCTTGAAGGCACATTTCTCTACTAAATAAAACCCATCTGCTAATTCTGTGTGTGTGTGTGTGTGTGTGTGTGTGTGTGTGTGTGTGTGTGTGTGTGTGTGTGTGTGTGTGTGTGTGTGTGTGTGTGTGTGTGTGTGTGTGGGGTGCAAATCTGTAAAAAAAATCCTGGAGGAGGGCTCATAGAAATTTGTGCTCCTCTGTAAAAAGCCAAACTTTTAGAACTGAAAGGTGGTCATTAGCAGAGAACAGCAGCTGTGCTTTGACAAGGACATTTAAAAGGGACGAGGAGTAGGAGACGAGGAAGCAGCTTGAAACGGAGAGGTGATTTATGAGGAGACAGACCTGGAGGACGAGGACCCGGAGACACAGAGACATGTGGGGAATTCAACTGCAAGTTCTTTAATATGGATGATGATGACGATGACGGATTTGATCACGTAGGACACATGTCAGAAACTTCATTTGCGGTGGAGGAGAGAACGAGATTATGTGCTGAATCCTAATCAGATACAAGAATAACAATCAGTGAGTTTCTGATTATATGCTTCATTAAAATAATTGTTTTCCACGGTATCCCTTTATGTGTTCCGTTAAATATGTAAATATTGAGTGTCGACACAGATTACTAAATGATGCCACAATTTAAACGTTTTGGAATATTTGGATACATTGATACTCAACGTAAAATTACAATGTATACACGCGTATGTATATGTATGCATATATACATACGTGTGTGTGTGTGAGTATATGTAATATAATAAATATTACAGTGGGTAAATATGACTTATTTCATTTTGTCAGTGTTATAATTGAAACAATTTGCCCCTCTCTGAATGTTTTCATTCCATTTAATGCATCTAATTAACTGTATGCGTGTTCAAGTAAAACAAATTCAGTCTGAAATGAACTGGCAGCTAATTTAAATGTAATAGAGTACAGGAAGCAGGAAGCGGGGGGGGGGCAGGTAGAGCAGTAAGCTGTCTTAATGTCTCTACATTCTTGTCAAATCTCCGACAGACACAGCCAGACTGGGTTTACATCGTTATTATAATCCCTTTGTATATTAACAAATCTTTCCATCTGCATTGAACTGGCTGAGAACAAGGCAACGGGGAATCCATTTTACAAAGCAGAGGCATTAAACAGGAACAGCTTATACCGGATGCCTGCAGGGCCCGCCGGTTTCCACAGTAACTAAAAAGACCAAAAATAGAAACCCACACACCAGCGACCATTCAAACATTCAAAATCGAATCCCCCCCCCCCCCCCGTGATAATAAACAGTTCTATTTATATCTTCTAATGGTGAAATACTCCCTCGTATAAATGCATCAGTCCAATTAGCGTGAGAGGATGGACATCACGGGCAAATGACATGTTTACACACTTCAGTCCTCTGCGGCGCTGGTCCAGATATTACACAGAACTGAGACTGGATCACCAGATACAGACTGTGAGTGTGTATCAGAGAGAGAGAGAGAGAGAGAGAGAGGGCATGTGAGACTGTGTGTGGGTGGATGCAGTGTTTCTAGATGGTGTCTTATATGTTAATGACGTAAGGTCAGATGGTCGATCTGCAGTTGTGGAATGTAACTAAGTACTTAAGTACAAATTCAGGGTATTTTACTCGAGTGTTTCCATTCTATGCAACTTCATACTTCTACTCCACTACACCTCAGAAGCATATGTTGTATTATTTATTCCACAACATTTGTCTTGATAGCAAAGTGGGTGATTTTGAATGTTTGTGTTAAACTGAAGGAGGAAGTGTTCGTCTGTGTTTTATGTACTTCTCATGATTAAAAACAATATCTGAAAACCCTTGACATGCAGCTTAACAGTGCATGTGTTTTTTTCCAACCCTGCCGCTCTGGAACACTGACCTCATGGTGAGTAGATCTGATATGATTAGTGGATTAATCGACTAGTGAACCCACAGACTGTTTACCAGCAGTTATTTTAATAATTGGTTGATTGGTTTAATAATGGTTGAGGTCATTTTTCAAGCGAAGATTCTCTTGATCCCGCTTCTCCAATGAGAGGATTTGCTGCTTTACTGTGTCAAATTATGAACTACACCTTGGAATTTAGGAAATTATGGGAAAAAAAGACTTTTTATCATTTATAAAATTAACCCAGGAAAGGTATTTATTTTGTTTACATTCTAGATTTGTTTCCAGTGAGATATTAATGACTTTACATCGTGACTTTGCTGTTGCTGGTCTAGAAACAATATTAAGTTTATATCTAAATTATAAATAACATTTAGCCTAAAATATGTCAACAAGGCAGGTAACTCTAGTGGTTGCACTTAAAAATCTTAAAATAGCAAATTTTCCTTTTTTTAAAAACACAAAAATGTATGTTACTAAATACATATCATCCTTGCTATATATGAATATTGTTCATTCATATTTATTGAGTACTAAAATCGAAGTTCTGCCTCTCTGTTTGTACCGATTTCTACCAATATCAACGCATTCAAATTGCCCGCCAAGTACTTCCTGGAACTACCTGAAGTCTGCGTAAAATCACGTGACAATCAAGCGCTTTGAACCTCTCTTGATGCGACTCTCTCTTTACACGGCTCTGGTCTGCAGTTTTTATCGCTATTAACCATCCAATACAGCAAGTGTGCTGCCTTCCGGTTCTGTCGGAAAATCCTATTATTTTGTATTAGAAAGCACACTAACAACTTCATTAAGTCACAAATGACACCGGCTTACAGGGAAGGGCGTGTAAGCCAAAAAAAAAGGAATACATAGTTTCCTTAAGTGTTGATAAACGCCATTAGCCTTAATAGCACACATACCTTCCTATTTTACCTTATCCTAAACTGTAGCTAGATGGTGATCACGTGAGGCAGCAACTCAAAACTGCTGTTGTAAGCTTCTTTTTTCTCTCAAACAGACAAAAGCTACATTTAAAAAACGAACTTCGTTTCCGGTTAAGGCTAACCGCAAACGCTATTTTGTGCCAAGTTACGCGAAGTCCGATAATCGCTACTGAGAGTGGGGGTACTTGAAGGCGGCGTCAGTACTGCAGACTGTCTGACGATGGTAGACCAGAGAGACGGATGATGGTCAGAGAACGTCCTCGTCTAACCTGAACATGTGATTCACTTTCGTCAAATAGCGCTAACACGGGTTACACGTTTTATTTATTTAGCCGTAGCCGAGTCACGTTATTAGTCTTAAATCATGGAGGACGACTGTGTGTGTGACTACGACTCGACGTGGGACACAGAGAGTGATGGAGACGACCCGGCCGGAGAGAGCCAAACGCGTCGGTCATGTCAAGACAAAAACAAATCTGGCTGGACTCTAACTGTACGCGCTTTTATTATCATTATCGCCATCACTCGGCCGAACCACTGCTTGGCTAAAATCACGCCACGGCGTTGTGAATACGTTGACTTGTAGCTCACTGCTTTTTCACCTGGCTGTAACGCTAACGGTAGCTGTGCTTGCCTCTCTTGTGCTGCAGGCTTGCTAACTAGCCTAGCTAGCCTCTGACGTTAGCTTACTTTGAGGGGCTATAAGTCGCCATATATCGTTATATTTACGCTGGGCTGCTTACGGCGAGTACTATGCGTACTGTGTAACATATAGCCGAAATAGACCCTTTTTTAAAATTAAGTGTTAAACCCCATTTTTTGTGTGAAATGGATTAGCTTGGCCTTTTTTTTTATAGGTCAACTTGTAACGTTACTGTATCGCCAGCTTTGCTGCTACATTACGTGTCGTGGTGTCGTTAGCAATGACGACACTTGCTTGTCGTAGTTCTTTTGCACTAGGCTGCATTAATGCTAAATAATGTTGCGTCCATGTCTCACAGTGCGTGTATGTAACGTTGAGACGGATGCAGGTTCATTTCACTTTCACTTTTATTTGCAGTGGCATCACACGCCCAGAAACATGAGGGCAGCAAAGGACATGCAGACCTACAGGAGAGGGTACCCAGTAAGTCACAGCACAGAAACCCAATGCATC
The DNA here is from genome assembly GCF_023349555.1 of Cebidichthys violaceus. Taxonomy (NCBI): domain Eukaryota; kingdom Metazoa; phylum Chordata; class Actinopteri; order Perciformes; family Stichaeidae; genus Cebidichthys; species Cebidichthys violaceus. The sequence goes on from NW_027176672.1 coordinate 1,695,105, forward strand.
TAGTCCAGCATCGCTGAGACACGTCAAATTATATATTTATGTGTTTTTGTTTTTGTTCAGAATCTTACAGATGACGAGTGCTCAGAAGACAAAATGAACAATCTTCAGTTTTATCTAAATAAGTTCCCCTCCGCTCCCGATGGTAACGTGTCAAGATATTCTCACAAGACATTCTAAATGTTCGGTGAAGTCCGTACAGTGACACGATGCTTTCTTTATCGCCCGGTGCAGATATCTACATCGAGTCATTTCTGAAGGAGTGGAAGAATGACTACAAGCGACTGGAGAGAGTTCACTCCTACATTCAGTGGTAATGTAGTGTGTGTGTGTGTGTGTGTGTGTGTGTGTGTGTGTGTGTGTGTGTGTGTGTGTGTTCGTTCAGTCTGGGGTTGTAAAGCCACTGTCGTCATAATCTGGTGACCTTGCAGTGGGAAGCATGCAGCACACTCTTAAAGTTACTGTGAGGAACTTCATGAGACGCTCTCAGTTTATTATAACCGATGCCTCTATCTGACCCGACGAGAATAAACGAGACCATCGGCGGGAAGATTGGCTGTTTCGATAGTTATTTGATAGGCTTCAGTGCAAAATGAGATGACAATCCTGCAGGTTTCACCAAAAACTTCTGGAGCCAAACGCCGGCGCCGCGCTGCTGGGAGGCCCAGGCCGTATTGCTGGGCAATCTGGAGGGAAGTGGGGCACGGGAGAACCAGAACCAGGACTGCCTGTAGCAGACTGTCAGACCCCTGCTACAGTAAAATGAGAGGTTTTTTTAAAGGGACTCTGGCGCTCAGAAACACTACCGCTTATGTCCACAGGAGCCGCCAAAATCAACGCAAAATTAAAGTTCCTCGTCGTAACTTTAAGCAAAGAGTGTGCTTTTTTAAAAACAGTGAATAGTAGTAGTTAGAAAACTTCTTATAAACTGTTTTTAAGAAAAGAAAAACTATGATTGTTGTTGGTGGTGTTTGATGAAGCACTGAGAGTATATTTTATGTTTGGGTTATGAGCACGTCTCTGGACAGCTGAGGTCCTCGTCACTGAATGAGAGAATCGTTTCATTAGAAGTTGATTCATTTTCTGTTCTCTTTTTTTTTTCTCCTTTTTTTTTTTTAAATCATCTGACATTTTAAGGTTGTTTCCGCTGCGAGAGCCGGGGGTTAATTACATGGCTTCAGAACTCACCAAGAAAGAGATTGAGGTCAGTGCACAACATGAAACAACAAATTAATTTTGACCATTTTATGCAACATAAAGAGTCATATCTGGTGAATGCACAGCCGAAATCAAATGTCATCCAGTGAGTTGAATGTGTATTTGAGATGCTGTGATGTTAGAAAAGCGAAAAGTGCTCAAAAAGTACTGAAACGGAGGTTGACAGCTGCGTATCTGATGAAATTAGTTACTAGAAATATTGCATTGTGTGATGTAAATGATTTCTACTAACATCACTAGCACTAGTCTTTAAATCCCAATGTCTGACCCATGTTACTTGTGATTTGTTCCCATTTATACCGCCTCTGTTTGTGCTCACCAGGCCTTCAAGAAGAACGAGGAGGCTAAAAAGAGACTAGTCGAGTCCTATGAACTCATGCTGGGCTTCTACGGCATGCGTTTGGTCAACAAGGAGACGGGCGAAGTGAAGCGAGCAGATAATTGGAAGGAGCGATTTGGAAACCTGGAGCGGTGAATATTTAAAAATTGTCTCGTGTGTGTGTATATATGCAACGTCTGTATGTACGTGTGTCTGTTTGTAATCTCGGCTTCAACTGTTTCATCTCTCGCAGGAATATGCACAACAACCTGCGCATCACTCGCATCCTGAAGAGCCTGGGGGAGCTGGGCTTTGAGCACTACCAGGCCCCTCTGGTGCACTTCTTTCTGGAAGAGACTCTAGTCAAGAAGACCCTGAGCAGCGTTAAGCGCAGCGTGCTCGACTACTTCCTGTTTGCTGTCCTGGACAAGCAGAAGCGCCAGGAGCTCGTGCGCTTTGCCTACTTTAATTTTGAGCCAAAAGACAAGTTTGTGTGGTGTCCCAGAAAGATTCAGAAACAACTCAGGAAGGCGGAGAAGAGATCCGACGCGGTCGGGAACGGAGATGGAAAAGACGAGGCGTATTCACGGAGCAAAGGCAAAGACGGAGAGGCGGTTGTGCCACAAAAAGAGGACGGACTGGACAATGTTACGAAGGCTCCGAAAGGAACCGATAAAACGGCAAGTAAAGACAAAAACAAAACGTCCGGGGCGTCCCCCGAGACTAAAGCAGAAGCAGAGACGGTCGGAAATGGAAACGCAGAATCCAATGAGAGTTTGGGGAATGGAAATGACTCTACGGACGACGTCGATGAAATGGATCAGTCGTCCAGTCCCGACTCTGTGACGGCAAAGAACGAGCCCTGTGCGGACGGCGAGGACGCGTCTACCGCCGACTCCAAGGACGCCGCCCAGGAACCGGACAACGATATGCAAACGGATGCGGACGTAGACACTGAGAAACCACCGAAGAAGAAGAGAGAAGACGACGATGACGAGGAGCTGCAAAGCAACGGCGCCGCCGGGGACTCCGCTAGCGGGCCGATGGAGGAGAAGGCCGGCGCTCAGACGAGCCCCCCGGTGCAGACGAGCCCCTCGGTGCAGACGAGCCCCCCGGTGCAGACGCCCCCTAAGACTTCAAAACATTCGCCCGCTCTTTCTTCTGGAAGAGAGGAAAAAATCCCAAGGACTGATTTTAATCAAGTGCCAGATAAAAAGGAAGAGGAGGAAACGTCGAAGACAAATGGGACGGCAACAAATGGCTCGGCAACAAACGGGTCTGCGATGAGCACCGACAAAGACAAACAGACAAACGGGACGGAGTCGGAGGACGTCGATATGGAATTGAACCCCTCGAGCTCGGACCAAAATGTGAAGAGTTCATGAATAAACTGGATGACTGAAGAAAATACATAAATTTGAGCTTAAATTAAATGTGCTATAGGGACAGAGTATGACTTAAAAAAATACTTCCTGGGCCTTATTTCTACTATATTGGTTGTTATCAATTCTTTTCACTTTGAACGAGTATGAATTCATTCGTTTGCTAAATGTGGGCCATCAGACCAGATTAAAGGAGAAGTCTGATGATATTCTAGATGTTTTTTGTTCTCGTCAACAAGTCCCATGAAAACCAACGGGAGGCTAACATGTTAGCATTATTAGCCAGCGTGTGCCAGCCGTCTAGTCTCCCCACAGCCAACGGTGCGTTCGCTGATCCCTCAAAGCCTTCTGGCTCCTTTTATTCTATCTGTGACTCTCCGCTCCAACAAGTCCGTTGATTCTTATTGAACACATGAATCCTCAAATATTGACTTCATGGTTGTTTTTAAGTCTAAATCCTTTCACAGGAAGTGACTAGTTCTTGTCAAATGCTACTCAAAACGGGAGCAAGAAGTGGTTTTGTGTGTGTGTGTGTGTGTGTGTGTGTGTGTGTGTGTGTGTGTGTGTGTGTGTGTGTGTGTGTGTGTGTGTGTGTGTGTGTGTGTGTGTGTGTGTGTGTGTGTGTGTGTGTGTGTGTGTGTGTGTGTGTGTTATATTATTAGTTATTGTGATGAAGGGGCATGTTAGCGACATCGTTGCTCATATGAGGTACACGGATACAGACGAGTCATAAATTCATTGTTTTTGGTCTTTTTATGGGATTTGTCGACAAACAGAATATCACCAGACTTTCCTTTTTGACGTAGTTGTGATATTTAATATCTCTACGAGCGCCGTTATTAATGTATATCAATTAGTATTTTTAACACCTTAATACTTTCACAATTTAATAATTGTTTTTGCACTGAAAAATAATTAATTGGAAGAGCTTTTTTCTTTTAGTTTTTTCCTCTTTGGGCTGTTTAATGTGTGAGTAAAATGAGCTGTACTGGTTTGTGTTTCTGCTGGACCCCCCCCCCGCTGTTCAAATAGAGTAAAGACTGAATGTCACTTAAGTTATATTTCAATAATGTTGCACAATCTGTACGCTCTCATGAAGACTCGGCAAGTTGGAACAACTGAGCTCCTTGCCGGCGGTGTGATTAGACTGCTTGATTGTACAATAACTGTGATAAAGCTTTATGATTTAAAGTCCGCTGTATGTTGACATGAGTGAAGTCCATGAAAATGTAAAAGCCGGGGCGAGTACGTTGATGCATCTTTTTATATTTGCACTTAAATTTCACTATTAATTATTAAAGCTATGATATTTACATAATGAAAATGGTAATTACTTTACAAAAGTGCTGAATTGTTTATATATGACTTTTCCTCCCCAACTGGCTGTTAAAGCAAAATAAAGTTCTACTATTTTTTTGAAGTTTTTTTTTTTTATGAAATTAATCTGTTTTTCAGTCGTATTCTCAGAATAACGCGGTGGTAGATGTCAGCGTGTGATTCTGTTGCTGAGACGGCAGCATATAGTCAGAAACATCTTCTTCTACCTCAGCAAAGAAACGGTGAAGTTCAGTGACTCACAGCCGAGGGAAGAAGAAAGAAGCTGAATTTAGAGATACTGACGTGGCGCCGTTTGTTCAGGACTTTGGATCGGTTTGGTGAGTAAGGACGGTAAGAGGTACTGCTGGTTCTGGGCTGCGTTGTTCATGCCAGCCTCTATCTATAGATCGACGGAGCGTAGCGCTCAGGTTCTGTTCGTCCTTCATGAGAGAGGAATTGGACCTCAGCTTTTCTTTTTTAATCTCCATATTGACTTATGATTTAATGATGCAAACTATTCCTTTATGTTGGTTTTTGTGGCCCATAGTGTGATGGTTGTCTCGGGTAGTGTTCAGATTGGTGGATTGACATAAAATGTATCAGAACTATTTTGACAGTGATCGTTAACATAAATACGAAACATTCACTTGATCAAGCAGCTGAATTGTGGGCGTTTGCTTCTCTTTAATCGTTATGTGATCAGACAACTTTGGGCTTCAGGAAAATGGGATTTTTCTGTATTATCTGATATTTCTCTGACCAAGCGGTCCATTAATGGAAGAATCCTGTTTTTTTTTTGCTTTTTGTCTTGGGAACGACGCTAACTTCCTGGTTGGCCTACAACAAAAATGAAGACTTGCCGCTGAGTTGCATTGTGGGAAATGTAAAGTCCAGTATGTTTGGAGCTTGACAGATTCAGGGCAGGATGTCTTGGCCTGTGTTGCTTCACTTTTGATGTGCCAAACCTTATCAACGCGTGTATCCTATTACATTTGAGAGAGTACTGGCCCTTTAAGTAATTGTACTTCTGCACAATGACACAACCATTAAATAACCTTTTAGAACTCTGCACACCTGGAAACAGTATTTCAGGTCACTTTACTAAACCCGGTTACATCTAAACGTTGTTTTTTTTTAAGCTCAACCCACTTTCTCGGTGTCCGAAATTGTTTCGCCTCCCTCCCTTCCCTCCTCCTCACCCTCCTCACCCCTGTGTACAGTGCGCCACATTGAGTTCAGCCCCTTCGGCTGGAGGCTCGGGTTTATCTGGATCCAAAAAGAGAAAGCCATTCGGGAGCTGCGCGCCGTGAGGTAAAGGAAAAGGCTCCGTTGCGGACGCTGGGGGGGACGTGAGAGAGGACCGGGAACCGGGGATTTGACCTTTTTTTTTACCGCATAGACTCGGGGTTTGTGAGGGCGAGCGGAGGAGCCATGGCGGTGTTCTCTGCGCTTTGGGTGCTCTTACTGTGCCAGCTTTTGACATCATCCTCTGCCCAGGTAAGGCTCGTCAACCGCCGCCTGCACCTCGTCTCGATGGGTGCTGCGCTTTTCCTTCTGGGAGCGTTTAATGTGAATTAACGGAGCTATTGCACAACAAGTGGTGTCCCCCTGCGGGTCCATGTGTTGGTATTAAAGCATGTCCACTGCGCTGATGACAGCCGCTCTCTGTTACATCTGCTGCAGCCCCGAGCTGCGTGCTCTCCACCTCTACCGCCCTGATGCTTTCCATGATATCTCACAGTGCTCCTGGTTCTGAACGTGGACCAGTCTTCTGTCTCTCCGCTCCTGTAGGCCTATTTTTTTTTTTTTTTGACTCTCCCACAGCAGCCTAATTGTGTGCAGGTGGCTGCGCGTTTCGCACTGTTCGGTGAAGTCGGGGTTATGTTTTCCTCTGAACCTGTGGAATGCGCGGATTGGAGATCAGCGCCACGGCGCACAATGCCACCTCTGTTCCCCTCAGGCTCCAATGAGCAGGAGCTCGTTTGGAAAGTCCTCAGTGAATTGCGTTTATTTTTGTTTAGATGAACTACGAATTAACTGATTTGCGCTTTCTTATTATCTAATTCAGGCTTCCTCGTGCGCCTGAGGGGGGGCTTAAACGCGTCTTTACGCACGCCTGTTTGCACCAGGAGAGTTCATGGAGTTGCAGTTGAATTTAATATCAAGTTATATATCTTTAGCACTTTTTAATGTTGTCCTAATTCAAATCTTACGTATTGTTTTCATTATCATACAGTCAATTTGTCATCCCTCTTTACTTTATTTCGGTTTATGTCAAACCACAAACGCTGCTGTCGGATAACGGAGTAGTGGTGGTGGTGGTGAAGGAACAGAGGAAGCATAATGCAGGGTTCGGATGCCTGACGTTGTCCAAATGTTGTGTTTCAGAGGCCGGGCCCCAGAGGAGCTCCTGGGCCCCAAGGACCCGCAGGGCTACCGGGAAAGGATGGCACTGATGTGAGTTGACCAGACTCCACACAAACAGCTTCTTTCTACTTTAAAATGAATGCGCCTCATAATTCTTTCTTCTGCCTTTTTCAGACATAATCAACTCCAGTCAGTAGATAAGAAAAACAATGTTAAAATCTCAGTTGAATAGAGATTTTCTCTCTGTGAGTGATTCACTGATCTAGTGTCCTCTTTTAAGAAACATGGGGGGTTACACTACAGATCAAGATCACCATGAACTAGAATACTTTTTCATTTGTGCCACAGTCTCTATATAGTGGTAGTTTGGTCTCAACCTTGAAATTCACAGATGTCGTTGGTAGAAAGAGTTTTCTTTGTGCATACATGTGGCTGAAATGTTCCTAGATGTTCGTTTTTATCGCACTGACTCCTCCCAAAGCCCCGCCTCCAAGTATGAATTGATAATGGTGGATGTCAGGTAGGCAGGGTTTAAGGGTCGCTCTAATAAATGGAGTTCTGTAGGTGAGAAACTGTCCAGTGACTTTTCCTTTCCTATTAAACCTCCAATTAAGCTAAGATCATATTCATACTGTGACAAGCTTCACTTCTTTATCCGGTCAATAACTCATAAAAATGTCTGATATGTGCGGCTTTACATCATTTTATCTTGTCAGTAAATATTGACAATACAAGAACAGGCCACTGAAACTGAAGCTGCCAGGACTGAACCAACTGTTTAAGGGGGTTTAGCTGGTGTGTAGGATATGATGTTATGGTTATTTGCACAAGTTATAAGAGGAAATTGGATTACAGGGAAGCCGGGTGGAAAAGAACAACTTTGGTAACAAAGTAATTCCCTTTTTATATCTGTTATATATTCACGTCTGGCTTTTTTGTCAAATGTTACTGTTATTTGAAAAAAAAAAAAAAATGACAGGAATTGTGAAGTTGTGATTATTTTAGTGAGTCCAGTAAACTCCGGGCTCACAGAGAGCCCATTGATACATTCCCCAACCCGGTGAGAGCATCTAGAGTTTCACCTCGCACCTCCAGGCCCCCCCCCCCCCCCCCCCCCCCCGAACAAACCAGACCGGAGCTTTGCTCACGTGACCCGTCAGTTCGTTCTTCCCCCAGTCACTGCACATCCTATGTGCTGAAGCAGACCACGAGCTTCAGTCGCTTGAATGAAGCACTCTGGAGGTATTTGGGTGGCGGTGTACATCCAATAAACAAAACGCACGTTTTAACTTCATTCCTTTCCATCCTCGTTAACAGGGCAAACCTGGACCTGCTGGACTACCGGGGAAAATAGTAAGTTTTATGTAGCCTGTATGAAAATGATCGGGCCACTGAGTCAGTGTTGTATTAGTTCTCTTAAGTCAATAAGGTTAATTAGTCTTTTTAATCTTCTCTCCATCGTCTTGTAAATCATCTGTAAAGCACTTTGAAAAAGAGCTGCACTAACCTCCACACACACACGTCAGAATAATACAAGAGTGATAGATTGTGTTCCACCAGTGTACTAAATAATAGAATCCTGATACAAGGAGCTTTCTGTTGCACATGTTTCATAGAATGCCTGAAATAAAATGTAAATTTAGGACTAGAATAAAATAAAAGACCCGTCCATGCTCCCCCCAAAAATTGATTTGCATCAGCCAGAAGTAAAATCAGAATACCCTTCCTCTTTCTTGCCCTTGCCCCCCCCCCCCTTAATGATTTTGGTACAGTCCCCGATATGATCAAAGATAAGATTTGTCTCAAAGGGCTCAGCTCAGCATAAGACCGCCTCTACCCATAAACCCTTGATTCACACAAGTAAAAACTCCCTTTTTTTGTTTGCTTTCTGTTGCGTAGATAGAATTGATTTATTGCGCACGACTTCATGAATCTTTATCTGTGTGTAGGGTCCCAAAGGGAAATCAGGAATACCAGGGGGAGCAGGAAAACCAGGCCTGCCAGGACTTCCAGGGGTGGACGTAAGTAACACAGCGACAATTCTTACTCACTCGTCTTCGTCAAGGAATGTCAGGGATCGGTGCTTAAACAGAGCGTTATGAAAGTGAAATGAATTGACCTTTGAAATACCAGCAGAGCACGAGGCAATGGTGTCATGTGCTTTCTTTCTCTTCAGGGGTTGACGGGTCCCGATGGTCCCGCTGGGAAGGATGGACCCTCGGGGGAAACGGTAAGTGTGTCTTAGTCTTTTGATCTTTCCGGGATGCTGAGGATACGCTTAAAAGATGCACCCGGTAGAATGTTATGACCTTACTTTAAACTGCCCCCACTATCAATGCAGAAACTCTGCATGTTGATTTGGGTGCTGAGGACTTTTAGAGCGGGTCTAACGGGGACCGGGCCGGTGCTTCTCCTCTGTCAGCATGGATCTGTCTAGCCGGCTCACCCTCTTGGTGGGAGTGTTTTTAATGAGGGATTTCATTTCTTGCCGCTTCCCTAATCCGACCTGGAATGCACACAGTTTCCCACCAACCTGAGAGACTTGTAGCGGACGGTGATCTTGTTGCCCCGATGCCGAGGGAAACCCGAATACGTCCTCTGAGAGAGCAAGAGAAGACAGAGTCACCACACGTATTAAATATAAGATATGAAGGAATGAAGATTAAAGGACCTCTGCTGTAATGCTGCAAATTCACTGTCAGATAAACCCCCCCCACCCCACCCCCCTCCTAGCACTTCAACTAATTAGCCAACCCTAATGAGGACGCCTGCGTCAACCAGTGTCCCTAATTACTGAGATTACTCCACCGCCGTGTGCCGTAGAGTCGATCAAGCTGGTGGAGTCTGAGACGGAGCACAGGCCGGTGTGCCGCAGTAATCGGTGACGACGAGGTCGTTTTTTTTACAACACAATACAGATTTCTCTGTAATTACGGGCTCATCTGCCGAATATGTCCAGCTGCCCCACATCGGTCGGTTTGTGCGCCAGAACGCTCTGTTGTCTCGTTTGCACGCCGAGGAATGCGGCGAATAAGTAGCATCGCTGTGTGACGCTTGGTTGTTCTGACCTTTCACCTCTGAGACGACACAAACACAGCTGTGAGGGAGGAGGGACTACCGAAGCCACCAAAATACACAAGCGGAGTCATAAATGATCATTTACTCATCTCAGCTACTTTAATAAGTTGCAACGTTTTGGGGATTTTCCACTTTCTCATGGCCTACAGCAGAAATATCATATTTCTTTTTATTTCATCAATTGATTATTATTCATATTAATTTATTTCCTAAAGAACATATTTGATTGCAGTGTCTCCAACACTGACTTACAATAAGACAACTTTTGCAAAACAACGCTCTTCATCGTTGTGTCTAGACGAACTGTGACGAGCAATTGTGTCAAACACCACACACACACACACACACACACACACACACACACACACACACACACACACACACATTCACACACAAAGCCTTATAGTTACCACCATCACAATAACTGTTAAATAACAGCCCCCCCCCATTAGTAGGCTAAGCATGCAGAACTAAATAAATACAAATCTAAATGTAGCACAATGTCCATTACTTCCACACATGGGTCAGCAGTATTAAGGACAGTCTGGTTCCAGGATTGTTACTGACCCAGAGGCTTGTCTGTTGGGACAGATGAGCGAAGGCAGGAGATCCAGTCCAGTCTGTCGTTCTGGGACACTTCAACTGGTTTATCTGACAACAGAAGAGAAAGCATAACAAAGGATATGAATCTGTGCATCATAATTCCAAACTCTAACTATCAACAATCTAACAAAGGCAGTTTAACATCGAAAACAATTACTACACAAACTGAAACTTCATCAGTACACAAAGAAGTCCTGAAGACCTGAAGCTGCTATGAATGCATTTAAACTCTCCCACACATGATCATATACACAGATAACCTACTGGAGGTTTGAGGCCAGCAGGCTTCTTTGTTCTCGATAGAGTTGACCACAGGTGAGCTGGCTGCCTTTACTGACTCTGAGGCTCCGCCCATCCAGGAAGCAGAGCGGCAGGTAGAGGAACGTTAAGAGCGGGGAGACGATTTTTCTACAATTACTCTTCAGAAGGGTTCATACGCGGGTCTCAAGGGCCCCAGTCCCAAATCTCCACACTCACAGAGTCTTGAGGCGCGGTCCTGCAAAGTCCGATGGGGTTTCAGGTGTCTGAGGGCTCACTCAGACCTCTTCAGCCCTTTATACACACTTTGCCTGGGGACATTATCCACAATTCATAGCGTCGTGACGTTGCACACGGAGTCTTTAACAGGTGACGTCAGTGAGGTCCCTGAGGGTTCAGGGTTTACGTCTTTTTGGCCCGTGGTTCCTTTTGGTTTCATTACGTCCCTGAGGTTGATCGTGACATTCTGTCTTGCTCCCTACAGGGTGACGCTGGACCTGCCGGGCCAGCTGGACCTCCTGTAAGTACCCCCACATACCATGTAACACGTCAGAAACCTCACGGAGGAACACAGCAGCCGTTCCTCCAGTCCTCTGACGGTCAACCATCACAACATCGACCGCAATGGTTGTCGATGTTGTGAGCAAATCGAATCGTCCCCTCGGTGTTTGTGACTTAATTTGTCCTCCTGTGTCTTCCGTAGGGCAGAGGGAGAACAGGAGCTGCAGTGAGTAACCGGCGCTGTCCTCTCACGTCACTCTAATGTGCAGAAAGATGGAGACTGCGATGCGTTTGTATCCTCTCCCACACATCACTGTAGCTTTTGTTCGTCGTCCCGACATGTTGTCATGGCCTCTGATCGGGCGCTGTCCTTTGTTTCCAGGGACTACCCGGAACCAACGGGTTGCCAGGCGGAGTCGGACCACGAGGTTCAGCGGTGAGTATCCGTCCGATCTCCCCGATTTAAGACTTCCTGTCCTCCGACTCAACGAGATAGTCGAATAATTACTGTTTTCTATTTTATGACCTAATTTATTATGTGAGAAACGAGGAAATGGTGGCGAAGTAGGATCAGTAAATCTGATGCCGATTTGAATTCCAGCTGGGTTTTTTTTTTTTTTTTTTAAACATTGCCCTAAATTTCTAGATAACACAGCAGGAGCAGGAGGATAAGAATAACCACTGGAGAGGAAGGACACATCAGTATGTGGACTAATGCAGGAAGTGGTCAAATGAAGTATTATTGAACTTCTACTTTCTACCACGTTGAAGTCATTTGAGGAGTTAAAAATCCCCCCCACACACGTTTTGAGATACTCTGCTTGGAATAACAAGTTCAGTTAGTGTCTCAACCAGAGTCTCCTCGTTCATCGAAACGTGTCGGTGTGCTGGAGGGGGTCGGGTTCACGCCTGAAACGCTTTAAGCTGCGCGTTGGACCGTGACGTCACCAGCTGGCTGCGATGTCACTAAATCTCGCTCGTGGGATTTAAAGTGAGATTTAAAGCGAGCGCGGAGAAACGTTCCTCCTTCATCGGACTGATTAGAGAACAGCCGTCGAGCGTCAAACTTCTGCACGGTGAAGTTCAAACATCCGAGTGAAGTGACAATAATGGTGTGTTTGGAGTGGAAGGATCCTTCAAGTGTTCCTCTACAATCACAGCTGATTGTAATAACTGTGAGCGCATGACTTCACTTAGCGGAGCTGTTGCAATCAAGAGGAAAACAAAACCTCTCGTCGCTTATTTTACACCAACGTGCTGAAGATGCTTCCTAACCTCGCTGCTCTTGATCCGTCTCTCAGGGTGCTGAGGGTCTTTCAGGACTTCCCGGACCTTCCGGCGCTGACGGACCGCCGGTAAAGTGCAGCTCTCCTCACGTTGCTTGATAAACCGGCGCTGCTGGTTCAATGACTGTATTTTTTTCCCACCCAGTGGATCTCTCGTTGAATGCCTGTGGATTCACAGGGAGGTGTTAATGTGTGTTGTCATTTCCTCCTCCGTCAGGGTCTTCCTGGGACCCTTCAGGATCTCAGCGGGGACCTTCTGGTAAGTTATGAGAGCGGCGTAACGACGGTAAACTGAAGATGCGTTCCCCCTTCAATACACCGATAGCAGAGTCCTTAAATGTGTCGTGTCTGTCCTCTGCAGTGTCCCGCTATCTGTCCCCCTGGTCCCTCTGGTCCTTCCGGGATGCCGGGATTCAAGGTAAATATAGCGTCCGTCGTGGTCCTTGTTCAGAGCTGATGTCACCCACGACACATGTCCTCATGCACACGCCTCCTGTCTGTACTTCTGCTCATGTAGGGTCACACGGGACATAAAGGAGACAAGGGAGAGCTTGGAAAAAATGGAGAGAAGGTGAGTTATTTTTTTATTAAGAATAGAATAAACCTAGTATGTGTAAAATATTGCTTTTATTACTTTCTGTAATTTGGTTTCCTGTTCCGTCTCTAGGGCGACGCTGGTCCATCCGGCCCACCGGGTATTCCTGGGACTGTGGGTCTGCAGGTGAGCTACACAAAGAGGACTCACGACTTGCGTTACCTCACCCATACGTTTCGCCCGCAGTGCCTTCATGATGCTTCTCTGATGCTGTGTTTCAGGGCCCACGCGGTCTCAGAGGTTTACAAGGCACAATGGGATCCGTAGGAGACAGAGTAAGCAAACGTTCAGACCATGACCGCTCCTTCCTTGTTCCGCTCTTCGTCCCTCACAGTGCAGACGTTTTGGATCTGTGTACTTACAGTTGGTTTCCTTTGACCTTCCTCTGTCCGTAGGGCCTGCCTGGTTTCAGAGGCAAACATGGCATCGCTGGCGTCATTGGAAAGACAGTGAGTCTCTCCTTTTTTTTTTTTTTTTTTTTTTTTGTAACACACAAAATTAATAAAACAAAGCGTTCGGTAGTAGTTTACATGCTGAATAGACGGCTGGTCCCATCAATGAATAGCTGTGTGTGTTTCATCTGATGTCTCCAGGGCGACGCGGGAGAAAAAGGACCGCAGGGATTCAGAGGACCCAAAGGAGGAATTGTGAGTCAAATACTTCAGTTTGTGATTAGTTTCACAAGTCTGTAGAAGACGTGTAAATGACACCTTGATGTGTCCTTCAAACAGGGCAAAATTGGCCCCAAAGGAGGTCCCGGAGGAGCTGGACCCAAAGGGGAGCCTGTAAGTGCATATCTGATTATAACTTATATACATTAATGAAAGATTGTTTTAATATGCGTCACCTCATGTTGTAACGTCTTCTACAGGGAATCCCCGGCAGAGACGGCAAAGATGGGACGCCAGGATTAGATGGCGAGAAGGTAAGCTCCACCTTTTCCTCTCTGCATGCTTTGGGCTTTACCGTGTTGTGAGAGCAGAGCTGATGTGTTGTCTGTGTTGATAGGGTGATGCTGGACGCCACGGAGTAGTCGGAGAGAAAGGACCAAACGGACTTCCTGTGAGTGTTTTGAAGCAGACTTGGGTGTCTAACTGATGATAAAGGATGATATTTAAATCCTTCGTTCCCCCGTTTGATCGTAACACTCTTTATATTTTTGTATTCCAGGGTCTACAAGGAAAGGCTGGCACGAAGGGGCATAAAGGACAAGTTGTGAGTGTTACAACAAAATACAAGTTTAACCGTAAAGATGATATTAGGATCACGGAGGACAACTTTCATCTTCTCCTGTCTTTTAAAAATCAGGGTGATCCAGGGAAGGATGGGGAGACAGGACCCTATGGAGAGCCAGGTATTCCTGTATGTATCTGATGGGCTTTTTTTTTTGGGGTGTGTGGGGGGTCACAGCCTCTCCGTCATGTCACTTAATGTCGAGTCTGGACTCTGAGCTTTCCTGACTTGCCGTCTTTGGTCTCCTCCCTCAGGGCGATGTCGGCGTCCCGGGAGAGAGGGGGCTAGCCGGGCCCAGAGGAGTGGCTGTAAGTTGACGCTTCCACTGTGAACGAAGGCAACGTGTGTCTGTTGTCAAATTGCTGCAGACTCAGTTTCCGACACTTTAACGGGCGCCGTTCTAACAACCGGCGAGGCTGTTTGAATGCATCACGACTGAAGTGTAAAGCACAAACACAGAGGAGATGAAACTATAGCAGCTGAAGAATAAGATCCTGCCCCTCAAAGTTAATGGTACGCTACTGCGTCTGATTCAGAGGCTTGCTAAGGTGGAGGTAGCAATGAAGGGCCAGGTATTGATAAAGGAGGAATTCATGAACAGAGAGGTCTTTGTTTTTCCACAGACGACCCTGCAGCGAGGAGAAGAAAAACAGATAAAACAGCATAGAAGCGAACAGACTTCTCTCACATAATGACTCATGCTTTACACGAACCATCACGGCCGTTTTCTTTCAGCGCTGCATCTCTGAAATGCCATTACTCTCCAGTTTGTTCTCCTGTTTGTTCTCCTGTGAGCTCCTCCTGGTAGGATTACATGACAATGTGTCTGTTCCCAACAGGGAGGCATCGGGCCGACGGGCATCGCCGGACCTCAGGGAGTCAAAGGCTTCCAGGTCAGTTGCATGACATCACCAACCACTATCAGTTTTCCCTTTTCAGTTTACTCACTGGCTGTGTGTGTGTGTGTGTGTCGTGTACTACAGGGGGTAACTGGAGCCTTGGGGGATCCAGGTCTTCCGGGTCCAACAGGTATCCGTGGAGAGTTTGGTGAAAGGGTGAGTCTGACGTAGGTGACAATATAAAAACGTGTCCCAGGGCTGAACATCGTCCAACATAATCCATGATGCTGTATCTGGGTTTCTTATAATAATAATAACAAATATATTGTCTTGGTTATTATTGACTCATCTGCTAGTTATTTTCTCAATTAATCAATTAGTCATGTCGCCTATTTAATGTTAGCAAATAACAAAAGCCTTTAATCTGGAGTAAGACTAAGAACTCGAGACAAATATTCAGATTTGAGAATACAAACATGAAACTTTAACTTCATGTCTTCACACAAACACAGAGACACCTATCCAGTACCGTGTGTCAATACGCAGGTCGGCCCACCTCCGCCTCGGTGGTATGAACTCAAACTGCAGCCGGCAGAGAGCTCAAACACAAACAGGCCTCCTGTTCACAATCTGGGGCCAGAACAAAGCCGGTCTTTATACCGCTGCTGGTTCCCCTCTAACCAGCCCACCTCACTTCCCTTCATCCCCCTTCGTTCTGCCACAGACGGCCTTCCACAAATATCTCTACATGGGTCTCATTTATTCTCTCTCTCTCTCTCTCTCTCTCTCTCTCTTTCAACCCTGTAGGGTCCCGTTGGAGCTTATGGAGCTAAAGGAGACATGGTAAATATTTAAGTTCAAGCTGGTCCAGTTTAACTACAGTGTGATCTCCGCCGAACGCCCTCATCCAGCTTTTTGAAGTTTCTGTAATAATCTCAATCACGACGCTGAAAGTCTTTTATCAGCTCGCGAGATTAAAGACTTTTCTTAGAACTCGTTGAATCAAATGATTCGGATCATCTTTGTCGTTTGTCTCTTCAGGGCGTGGCAGGAAGTGACGGCCTACCAGGAGAGAACGGAGAACCTGTGAGTATTCTCTTAGATTTCACATTGATCAGAATCCAAACACGCAGTATCGGTGACCCGGGGACTCATTACTTTGTCAGCAAGCAATTGGTTTTACAATTGATTCAGAACTCTGCTGCTCGACTGCTGAGTAGAACCAGGAGGAGAGAACCCATTACACGTCTTTACCTTGGTCTCCTGTCACTGCGTGTTTAGATTGTAAAGTGCTTTATGTATCTTATTGTATCACTTGTGTTGCTGTAGGAAAGGTGCAACACACACACAGCTGTGTAACATTCTGTTAAACTCTTTATTCTACAGGGTCCTTTTGGTCCAGTCGGACAAAAAGGAGCGGTGAGTCACATCAATGTTTTCATTCACGTTTTTTTGTCACTCGTGTTTCCTAACTCTGAATAGATCCGCTCCCCTTCTAGCCGCAGTAGACGTTCTTCCATTAACACAGAACAGAGTTTGGATCAGATGTAGCGAGTGGGTTTAATTAGCGGCACAAGTTTGTTCCAAACTCCCTCTGCGTCGACTCCCTCACTGAGCTTTAAAGATGGAGCCCCCGCTCCACGCTGGTGCCCACTCTCTCGTCAGAGTCGCTGCCTCACATTCCAGGTTTAATAGGATTAATTAAGAGTTTGGTATCGCTGCTTCGGCTTTATTGGCCTGTTCGCCTGCCGCCGCTGCCGCCGCCACGAGGGGAGAGACGAGTCGCATTAAGCCGCGGCGCAATTTATGTAATTAGAGACACGGCACTCGCGAGCCTCACTCTCGCGGTCTCATTTAATGTTGGCTCGTTGGAGTAATTATCGAGCATCACGACGGCGTATGAAGCCGCCCCCGCGCCGTCTCAACAGACCCACTCTGCTCCTTGGCTGGTGTTTGTTAGAACGATCACATCGTGAGGCTTTATGGACGTTTTTAGCTCCAGTTTTGGGAAGAAAATTAATTTCTTCATTTTTGCAAAAAAAAATAAAATAAATGTAATGTTATTTAACAGATGGTTGTTGTTGATTACAGGAAGGAAAGCGGGGTGAACTTGGACCTAAGGGCGTGACGGGTCCACAAGGAGAGCTTGGGGCGAGAGGACTTCCAGGAAAAACAGGAGTAATGGGCTTCCAAGGGGAGCAGGGCATGCCTGGAATTGCAGGAAAGACAGGTGTACCTGTGAGTGTTTTTGTTATTTATTTGAATGTGTAAAAAGCTTGTGATTGATTGACACATATTCATGTTTTCTAATGAATGAGCCTACGCTTTAAAAATGCCTTAATCACTTGTGTTTCAGGGTAAACTGACGAGCGAGCAGCACATCAGAGAGCTGTGTGGCTCAATGATCGATGGTGAGACGTCTTCATCAATCAGTTGTTTTTCTTCCTGTAGTGTTGAATAAAAGCGGAGCTGGATAAATGACCTGTTCCTGTTGTTCTTACCACGCAGACCAGATTGCACAGCTGGCGGCTAACCTCCGGAGACCCCTGGCCCCCGGGATGGTGGGCCGCCCCGGCCCCGCGGGGACTCCGGGAAAGACGGGAGTCGCCGGCTCTTTCGGGCATCCAGGTCAACGTGGACCGCCAGGGTACAGAGGCCTGCCAGGAGAACTCGGAGACCCAGGTCCCAGAGGTATGACGAGTGGAATCGGTACTGGCTCTTTAGATCTATGGAAAGGAGCAGAAAAAAAAACTGGGTCATCAGTTGTACAATGGTGTCATCTAAGAAAAGTTCTACTGTTTCAATTTGCATCATTTGTTCTCTTTGTTTGGATGATTCCATCTCTTTGGGCCTTGAACATTCATTTTAGCGAAAACGTTTAGAGAACCTTTTGGGAACCACTACAACAGCGTCCAGTATTCTGTAAATGTATCATATTTATTCTAATAAAAGATACGATATCTCCTTCTGAAATAGTAGCAGAGTAAGAGCATAAAGTAGCATAACATGGAAGTAGTCAGGTAAAGGTAAAGTACAGTAGTTTAGTAATAAATGCAACAAGTTACTTTCCACCACTCATGATGAATCTTCACAGGTAATGTTGGTGAACAAGGAGATAAGGGATCCATTGGCAAAGCTGTTGATGGGCCCACTGGAGACCAAGGATACCAAGGTATGTGGCCTTCAGGAGTACTCTGATTAGACACTAGCAGATTTAAAGCTGCTATACTCTACATATAAACCTCACTCACGTCAAACCTATCCAATAAGACCAATATTGTTCTCCTGTTGAAATATGAATCTGTTACAAACCTGTTGAAAGAACCGCGGCGCTCTGCCTTCACGCCCTGTACGCTGTCCACAGGTCTACCGGGAGTACCTGGAATAGTCAAAGACGGGCGTGACGGATCTCCGGGAGACCCGGGCGAGCCTGGAGAGTCAGGCAGGGTGGGTAGGACGGGGCACCAGGGACCTCCTGGAATCTGTGACACAACAGCCTGCCAGGGAGCGTCGCCCGCTGGGAAATCCTCCAACCCCAAAAACCATTAAACGCGACTTCCTGATGCCATCCACCCCGAAGGAGGGAGGGTGATAAGTGAGGGAAAGAAGGAAGGAAGGAAGGAAGAGTGGTCCCAACAATGTCCTCTTTATTTAAATACATGTATCACAAGATGGGGAGAGTAACATCAAACAGGTGATATTTTGAGAGGGATAGAGGAACATCCCAGGAGTGACAACTGAGAGACATCAAGAAGACGAATGAATCGGACAGAAGAGTCCCAAGAGATCAACTACATCGCTCCATATACTACAGCATCACATAACAAGACTTGACCTACAAACAGCTGGGAAATGAACGAGTCCTTTGGTGTATAAAAACTTTGTACATGTTGTTTCCATGCCCCCCCCCCCCCCCCCCCCCCCCCGGTTACCTTGGTTAACATCCTTCTGGCAGATGACACTCTTAAAAAAACCAACGGCGCCTGTCTCTGAAGTGAATGTGCATGTATGACGGCCCGCTACTCACAGGTGTTACCTCAACATACGAGCTTACGGTGTAAGATATGGAAATAGGCGACGGAGGCAAAAAGCCCCCGTCGAGGAGCTGTGTGTGTATTAATGTAAAAGTAATAAAAAAACAAGTACCAAGGTGCCCAGAAATTGTGTAGATTAATGCAAAAAAACCAAACATTTTATAGTCTTTTTCTTTGTTTTTTCAATTACACGTGAAGTCTCTAGATTTGAGAATCAAAAACAAAATAAAACTTGGTGGATGCATAAATCAGACGTTGTAAAATAAATTTAATAATCTTAGCAGTATTTTTTTTTTTTTTCCTTTCTTTTTTCTTTTTAAACTACAATGACCACATCCACTGTGTACTACCGGTGCTGTAACTATTAAATATACATGACCTTAAATACTATTTATTATTTGTGGGTGACTGTTGTATGTACAGTAAGATGCTACAGCGACATGTTGTAAGAAAGAACAAATAAAGCCACTTTTCAGTACAACATTACTCTTCTCTACACATCAAATGAACAGCCTAGTATGTCAGAGTAATACGCCGACGCATGGCGATCAAGTAACCCAGTTCGTTCACACAGTAGCAACACTTAAGTATTTCAGTGCATTTGCAAACATTAAATAAAAACATTTGAATCAAGCATGTAAAAGGTGTACTTATAATAAAACAATGTATGATAGCTGAAGAGGTGGAATCAAATCATTAGAAAGGGAAACAGCGCCACCTGTGTATGGCTCTGGGAAAAGACTTTTCATAAACAATGTGGGGGGGGGGAATATATCAGCTGATGCAGTGTGGCTTTTGAGATGCAGCTGGAGAAAACCAGCCGTGTTTGAGCATCCCTAAATATGTGTTACATAGTCAGAAGCAGAGCTCCTCTAAGAAAAGGATGCTTTTTGTCAGTTAAAATGTGACGACACACATTGACCTCACCCACAGCCGGGCCTCACGGGGACGACCCAGGCTTAGTTCAGAGGTCCTCAGATATCTGGCTGATGTGTGGAGATGAAGCAGTGAAAGGGTCATTGCTCTACCGACAGAGGGACGCTCAGCGTGTCCTCCTCCTCCTCCTCCCGGTGGATTGGGTCCGGGCCTGAAGAAGGGCTGGATTTAAGAAAGCGTCCTTTGCCTTCAGCGAAAGCCTTCTGGAACTCCTGTGAAGCAAATGATTGTGGCTGATGACAGATAGTACCGATACCTTATTATTATTAGTCTGTGTCTGTCTAGACTCCCCCTCCTTTACTCCAGGTGGTGGTGGTGGTGGTGGTGCACACAGTGAACATAATGTGGTGGATTGTTTCACTTCGCTGCCAAGATTTTTAGCACAGACTGCAACGCTAGATGAGCCATCACAGTAAAATAATAAAGTTCATCTGCATTACTTCTTACTCAGGCAGCAAGAGCAGCTCCGAGGGTTTCAAGTCTCAAATGATTCAGTTGCAGGAGGATGAAGTCAAACTCAACACACACTCACTTCTTTCAAGGTGTCTCCGTATGTTTTCTTGATGTATCGGAGGAAGGTGGTGGTCCACTGCAGGGTGCTCACTTTGTCTGTATCCGACTCACAAAATGGCACCAGCGTGTTCAGCTCGTCACAGTACAAACGGATCATCTTCCTGTGCACAAGACAAAGACGTTGCGTACGCCATTATCGGCGTCTCTCAAACTTCACCGACACGGTCTTTAGACCCTGAGGTCTCGAGTCCCAGAGGGGACAGTTTGATGGCATAGCAGCCTGAGACAGCACACAGTACAGAGAGACAGGAAACATCGGGGGACAGGAGGGTCTAACACGCAACAAAGGTCCCCAGCTGGAATTTTTCATATTATATAATTATATAATATATTATATTTCAATGCCACTTCATGACATACTGGAGTCTGACTTTTTAATGACATCCGATACTATGACTTTTTATGACATAAAACAACTTTTTCTTTGACTTATTCTAATGACACACTATATTTCGAAACATACTATATTGCTCTTTTTCATGGCCTACTGTACTATGACGTGTTCCTGAAATACTAACTTGTAAAACATGCTAAGGCATACTATACTATGACTTTCAAATGACATATATGATGAGTGTTTATGACATACTATGATAGTACTTTTCATGACATTCCTCCTAACTCTTCGCCATATCCTCGTCGCTCTCGGCCGCTCTGTTTTATGCGTACGAGTTATTTATTTGTGAGGTTTGATTTACTTGAACTTTGACCCGTTTTCCTCGCGTCTCCAGAATCGCAATCCTCCGACTCCCCCACCGGCCTCAGCAGCTCGTTACCGTGACCTCAGAGCTCAGACTCTCCCCGTCCTCATCAGCCGACAAGAAATCCTTCATTCCTCCACACTCTGAGTCTGGGTCTGAGTCTGGGGCCGCCCATTACGGATCGGAACATAGACTCCCCGACATAATACTTTGACTTATTTATCATTTTTTTCTGACATACTATACTGACTTTTTTAATGACTTACCATATTATGACTTTTTATTGAGAGAGTCAAGAGTTCAAACTGACAAACAGGAAGTGAGTGCATCCAATAGCTTTTATAATAGGGGGGGGGGACTGTACCATGATGAGCAGAGTTCAGAGGCTACCATAAACAATATATATATATAGTTAATATTTCTATGTTATGACAATTATAAAAGTAGTTTATTGTTTTGCATTACACACTTGTTATACTAACATTATTTTTCACACCCCAAGAGAATAAACGTGACTGTGACTAGAAAACATCACATTCTGATTAAAAAGTACATTCATATTTATGGGTCATTATGTCATAGGAGCATGTCACAGACTGTGACTCACCTGCGTTTCCTCTCCTTGCTGTTGTGTACCTCCCTGCGCTGGATCAGTGACAGATGAGATCGAGCTCTTTTCGAGGTGCTGCTGCCCGGTTCTCGGGCCGAAGCGGCCTTGCTGGGTCGAGAGGTGTTGAGCTTTTTGAAGGCAGCCGGTGTCGCCGCGTCATCTTTGAAAAACACGAGCGTATAAGACTAAATCAAGACACAAAGCAACGACAAAAAAACACAAACGTATGAAAGAAGAGTGGGTTTAGAGTACTGATCATTACCTCCTGGGGTCACAAACTGCTGCTCCTCTGTTGAGTGGCTGCCACTTGTATAGTGAGCTTTCGTAACAACCCTCTCCGGGCGGAAGTTAAATGAGAACTTGGGTTTAATTAAACCCTGATGCTTGTTAGGGTCAACCATATGAGGATTATGGCCCATCACCTGAGGTTGAAACAGGGAAATAGAGGGTTGAACAATGAGTTCCTATACAAGCTCGTCAGACGGTGCATATTTTGTGTGTCGTCATACTTGTTCACACATGTTGGTGTTAAATACACCTCCTGCATATGGGCTGGACACCTCAAAAGGATTGTCTCTGTCAGTGGTCAAGTGTATCACGGCCTCTTGAGCCTCTGCAGACTGCTGAAGCATCGTCAAAAAACTGAAACCCAACAACGGACATTTTTGCACATTCCATAGAAATGAGCATTATGGGGCTATATTTACTAACAAACAGCAGTAGACTATGTTAGTGACGCCTACTTGCTGAGAACTGCAGACTGAATATCTTGCTGTCTCGGGGTGTCAGCAGACAGGGTGTTAAACCTTTTCTCCAAGCAAACCCTGGCAGCCGATCTGGACCTGGAGTACGTGCTGCTGTTGGCACGTAGTTCAGTCGGGCTGTCTTCGCCTCGGACTCTGGCCAGCACGAAACCCGGGACCTCTCCGTGAGAAGCCGGTGTCTTCTCTCCCGGCATCGCCTGATTGTGTTCATCCGTCGACGTCGACAGGTCGATGGCTTGAGTGGTCAGGCTGGGGGACGTCACTTTGCCGTCTTTAACCGTCACCGTAGGAGCTGGGTGAGATCTGGCGGCGGGAAACTCTGGAGGGGCAACGTGTACCTCCATTTGAGCCTGGATGAGGTGCTGCAGGTGCGTGCACTCAACCTCGGACATCTCCGCCAGACCGAGCTCAGGTCCCAGCATCTGCGCGTGATCAATCGTCACACATCCGCCGTGGCTCAAAATCACCCCGCCGAGGTCACAGGGGTGTTCTCTGGATGAAGGGGATGCATGGAGGGTTGTACACGCTGAGGGGAACGATGACATGCTTCACTCTAGAGATGGGCTGCAGATCAAGGAAAACAACATGTATATATATATATATTACAGTATATATGTATATATTACCATCCTTCACTCTAGAAATGGGCTGCATATCAAGGAAAACAACATGTATATATTACAGTATATATGTATATATATGTATATATTACCATCCTTCACTCTAGAAATGGGCTGGAGATCAAGGAAAACAACATGTATATATGTATATGTATATATTACAGTATATATGTATATATTGCTCTTTGTACACTGACACCAGAACAAGCTATGTAGCTTCAGCTCCGTGTTAATTAACTAGAAAACATTATATTATTATTAACATGATTAAAAAATGTACAAAAGTGTTGTTCAAATTAGCCGAAACAACTTACATCATCCCCCAACTCCAAGACGTCAGTTAGCCCGCGGCTAATAACCAAAGCTAACGTTAGCTCGTGACTTAACGTTAGCAAAAGAGGAACTTTTAAGCTAGTGAATTTGAAAAGACGTTGGCGTAACCTACGCTAACGTTAAATAGTAAATATTAAACATTTTAAATTAATATGTATGTTCAATATATACTAGTTGGACTCTAAATAAGATGCAGCTGTTATTCATCTTTCTCTACGGGTCTTATTCTTTTGTGTGTTAAACTTACTGTGATGGCCGCCGGTGATGACCATAGAAGAAGACAACTGACGTCCAACCACCGGACGTCGTTACTCGTTACACTGAGTCACTGTCAACTCAGTGGGTTGACAAGTTTCACGATTTCCAGGTCCATGATTATGCTAATGTGAAGTATAATTAAGTATAATACTTAGTTCCTGTACTGTAAAAATGATTACTATACATCAAACTGTCTTTGCAAATATCCCAACAACTGGCAGAAGCTTCTAAATTTTAATAATATATATAAATAAATATAATACACTGTGCAATACTACAATTATTCTGTCTGTATATATAATATTACAGCACAACAATTATAACAATTATTCTGTCTGTATATATAACATTTTAGTTATTGTGGATTTTTTACTTTTTTATTTATTTAATATTCTTTACTGTTGTATTACTTATTTACTTATTTATAATACTTGTTTTGATCTTGTTTTTTTACTATGTCTCTTGTTTGCACTATACTGCTGTAATCCTGTAAATGTCCCCACTGCGGGACTAATAAAGGATTATCTTATTTGTTCTAATAGTAGGTCTCCTGGACTAGAAAACTACTATTAAAGGGTGATTTTGTTTGTTCATTTTGTCATTTTACAGGAGCAAAAACAATCTGCCAAAAGTGCTCTTTTACAAAATACTTTGTAGTAACTTGGGCTACACCTGATCCCAATCATGACACTATGTAATTGTCATTACAATAAAAGAGTCATAGAGCACAAAGAGACAACATTAACCACCAACCAACATGTGTTAAATCAGACAGTATGTATACATAGGAAACTGGAAATTATCATTAATTGTGTACAATGTTAGAGTTCAAAGTAGGCTGAAATCAAAAAATAAAAGATCAATATCAACTCCTTGGTGGATGCTGTGTTGCCTGATGAGGGACTGAAGAATGATGTCGCCCTCTTCTGGTCGACCATGAGCTTTGCAGGTGGCTGTGGGAGATAAGACACAATACTGCCTCAGGCAGATTCAGTCCTCTATGAGCATGATTTATTTTTTGACTTTCTCTTCTCCCTTCCCTCTCTTTTGCTCACCCATTGTCTATCTCCACCTGCTTGTCTCATCATGAGCCCTTAAGAAACCCGACAACAGATTACAAGGTAGTGTTTGTGTGTGAATTAGGTCATCCCCATGTTATTGTGAGAACACCATGACTCTTTCCAGAGCACAAGTGGGTCAATAAGGCAAGTTAAAGAGAGACCGGAGTTTCTCCATGACAGTAAATGTGCTTGTTTTTGTGTCTTACAATACTGACCATTCGCTATATTCAATGGTAGAATGTTTACTAAATTACTGTACTTGTACTTGAGTATACAGTACATATTTCATGCTACTTTGTATTTCTACCTCACTACATTCCAGGCAAATATGAAGTCATTGTACAAATTTAACTAAATTATTACATATAATATATTTAATTGCAGATTAACACTTAAATATATGATTATCTGATAAAGTATTTTGCATTGTGATATATAACCTATCAAATATAGTAGCTAAAATTCATAAATAGCTTAAATAAATAAAATATACCTCCACATGAATGTGTTGAAAGTGACATGGACTTTTTTTCTGCATGTTTACTTCTACTATGAGTACATTATACTTGGAACAGTTTTCCTTGTTGTACCTTTACCTAAAGGAACAGTTCACCCCAAATCAAAAATACAGTGTTCCTCTTCTGTAGTGCTATTTATCAGTCCAGATTGTTTTGGTATGAGTTGCTTGGTTTTGAAAGTATGGGCCATAGAGATGTCTGCCTTTTCTCGCATATATTGGGAGTATATGGCTTGCTAAAGCCCCCAAAAATTACATTTGAACTCAACAGCAATGTCTCTTTCCAGAAATCAGACTTAATACAAATTTTAAAAAAGATATATGAATTTATTGAGCTCTTACATTCTAAAATAACAATGAAACAAGCCATTTTTTATCAGCAGAATAACATAAAAGCCAGATCAAGGCTACTGTACTGACACTATGGCTATGTTAAATATCAAAGAAACAAAACAAAACTGTACATTCTCTGTACAAAACATGTCTTACCATTTCCAATTAGAAATGCACATCGAGTTGAAGTGATTGATTTTAGTTTAGCATTTAGTCATAATCCAATAAAAACCAAAAAAAAACAAAAATGAATCTTTGACTGCTAGACAAACTAAAACATAAACTCAAATACCTCAGAGCATTTTCATATCAAGCTACAATGTCTGATCTTCCGCCTGGCTTTGCCTGTAGGTCTTTTTGAAGTGTCAATAAGACAAGGACAAACGCTTTCCTTAAGAACAAATACATTCAGTGTGTGTTATGCTGTAGTATCTCTATTCAATGTGATGATACTAAGACACTTTTTGAAAGTCTAGTTTCGACAGCCTTACTGTCCTGAGGGGTCTATGCGTCATAATTTTAGCCTGTGTCTAACTTGACTGGACATTGCTTTTATTTCCATCACTGTCCATACTCTCATTGGTTTTCATTTCTACACATTTATCTTGTTTACCAGTTTCATTGACCACTTCCTTTTTTTGTTTTCCATCCCCTTTGTTTTCATCTTCAGCTGTGCTTATTTTACCAGCAGGACTTTTCTCCTGCTCCTGTCTTTGACCTCTGATCGACTCTCGTTCTCGACTCACTGGTCTACCTTTACTCCACGTCCTGTCTGTTGGGTGACCTATTTTTTTCCGTTTTGGGCTAAGGACATCAGGATTGTTGATCATATGATTCGGATAGCGTATGATACCTTCTGTTGGAGTGGGAAGCAAGGCAGCTCTGTGTCTCTGGGGCTTTACTGCATGCTGAGTTGGACCTAGGGGTCCATTGTATGTTGCAGAATGTGGATCCCTAGGGCCTTGGGATCTGTCAACTAGATGAGGACTATTGAAATGAGGTGATGCTGTCATTTCTGGCCCTCTGCTATCACATCCTGGGCCCCTTATATTTGACCCTTGAATGTCATCCTTCATGGCTGGCTCAAATTCTAACCCTGGGCCCATATCTGGAAATCTTCTATCAGACCGAGGACCCTCAGTGTTTGTATCCCACCTCCCAAGCCCATGTCTTGTATCTGAACTTACCGGTTCTCCCCTAATATCTGTTTTACCAGGCCCTAACCTTCTCATATCTGGATGTCTTTTTCCCCTCCTAAAATCATGCTCAAATCGTTGTCTACCTGTTCTAGGGATTTCCACGTCTACACCTTGCATTTCAGATCCCCCACAATCTGAAAACCTTTCATCAGTCCCTGGACTGTCAATGTTTGAAATTCTGTTTGCAGGCCCTGAACGTCTTGAATCTGGACCTCTGGGGCCTCTTCTATCGAGACCTTCCATTTCAAAATCTCTCCTGTTTGAGCATGATTTCATCAAGTCTGGAGCCCCATGTCCTTCCATGTCTGGCCTTCTCATATTACCCCTGAAATCTGGCTGCATCCAGTCATTCTCAATATCCCCTACTCTCATATCTGATCCTGGTTCTCCCATATTTGGACCTCTTCTATCACAGCCTTGACCTCGATGGTCTGGAACTCTTTCCCCACTGAAAAATGGTCCACGCCCCCTTCTATTTGGTCCAGCACCCCTTCTTTCTGGCTCCCTCCATCCATTTCCAGGTCCTCCCCTACCAGGCCCTGGGCAAACTATATCTTGGTCACCCTGGACAGGCCCTGGGCCCCTGCAAACAGGACCACTCCAGTCATCTCCTGGACCTCTCAAAGGCCCTGGAAATTGCATATTTTGTCTTTCCTGTATGAACCTTGGCCCCCTACTTTCAGGGCCTCTCCATTCCCCACAAGAACTTTGACTACTATGTTCTTGAACCTGCTCACCGGGACCTTCCTGGATGGGGCCTGGACCTCTGTTGCCATATGTTTTCCAATCATCTCCTGGGCATTCTCTTTCATTTCCTACAGACTCCATATTGGGCCCTCTTCCATCGGACCATTGTTCCTCTGTATCAAGTGCAGAGCCCCTAAAGTCTGGCCCTTTCCATCGATCTCCCCGATTTAGACTGCTTATATTTGGCCGTGGTCCTCTAATGCCTCTCCTTATAGGCCTTGAACCCCTCAAGTTTCGTCCTCTTCTATCAGCTCCTTGGCCAGCAATATCTTGGCTCTCTTGGATAGGTTCTGACCCGCTAAAGTCAGGCCCTCCCCAGTCATCTCTTCTTTGCCTTAGACCTTCTGAGTTTGGACTTTTCTGTCTGATGCGTGGGCCTCTAAAGTCTGGACCACCAGATCTTCTGCATTCTGGTCCGAGGCCCTCCATGTCCGGACCTCTTCTTTCAGGCTCAGGCTCCCTGAAGCCTGAGCCTACAGGTTCTTGTCTGCCAGGCCCAGGGCTCTCAATGTCTGGACATCTACTTTCACAACCTAGTCCTCTAAAATCTGGACCTCTTGGATGTTTCCCATCAGGCCCTGGAGCATCCATAACAGTTCTTTCAGGCCTCATCCCCCTGATGTGTGGACCTCGCCAATCAGACTCTGGGCCCTCCACATTTGGAGGTCTTCTTCCTGGCTCAGGCCCTCTAAAATGTGGGCCTTCTGGACCTCTCCTGTCAGCTCCCGGGCCCTCTCTGTTTGGATCTGAATACTGAAGCCCTGGTCTCCTCATGTCTGGACCTCCTGGCACTCTCCTGTTGGGCCCTGGACCCTCCATACTGGAACCAGGTCCTTCCGGCCTTGGTCCCCTGATAACTGGACCTCTCCTGTCAGGCCCTGGGCCCTCAATATTTTGCTGTCCACTTTCTGGCCCTGGACCCCTGATGTGTGGTCCTCTCTGTCCTCTACAATCAGGCCCTGGACCTTCTATGCCTGGACCAGTTCTTTCAGGCCCCATTCCAGTAATCTCAGTCCCTGGACCTCTCGCATATGGTCTCCTCCTGTCAGCACCATGTATATCAGTGTTTTGATCGCCTAGACCTCTCCTGTCAGGTCCCTGACCCTTCATAGAGGGACCTCTACTTTCATACCCATGCCCTCTAAATTCGGGACCTCCCGGTCCTCTTCTGTCAGGACCTATTCCATCCATAGCTAGATCTCTTCTGTCAGGCCCTGGTCCCTGGAAACCAGGATCTCCTGGTCCTCTCCTGTCTGGTTCTTGACTGTCCATAGAGGGACCCCTCCTTTCATGTCCTGGCCCACTAACATTTGGAACTTCTGATTCTCCCCTGGTAGGCCAGAGACCACCCATAGCAGGACGTTCTCTATCAGGTCCTGGTCCACTGAAATCTGGACCTCCTGGTCCTCTTCTGTTAGGTCCTGGGGCCTCCATAGCTGGACCTCTCCTTTCAAGTCCTGGTCCTCTGAAATCTGGACACCCAGATTCTCTACTATCAGGCCCCGTACGCTCCATAGATAAACTTCTCCTCTCGGGCTGCGATCCTCTGAAATCTGGACCTATAGGTCCTCTCCTGTTAGGTCCTGAAGCCATAGCTGGACCTCTCCTTTCAAGCTCTGGTCCCCTGAAATCTGGAACTCCAGGTCCTCTCCTTTCAGGCCCAGGACCCTCCATAGCTGGACTTCTTCTTTCAGGTCCTGGTCCTCTGAAATCTGGACCTCCAGGACCTCTCCTCTCAGTCCCTGGTTCCCTGAAATCTGGACCTCCAGGACCTCTCCCGTCGGGCCCTGGACCCTCCATAGCTGGACCTCTCCTCTCAGGCTGTGGTCCCCTGAAATCTGGAACTCCAGGTCCTCTCCTTTCAGGCCCAGGACCCTCCATAGCTGGACTTCTTCTTTCAGGTCCTGGTCCTCTGAAATCTGGACCGCCAGGTCCTCTCCTGTTAGGCCCAGAACCCTCCATTGATAAGCCTCTTCTTTCAGGTCCTGGTCCCCTGAAATCTGGACCTCCGGATCCTCTCCTGTCAGGCCCAGGACCCTCCATAGCCCTACCTCTCTTCTCAGGCCCTGGTCCCCTTAAATCTTGACTTCCAGGTCGTCTTCTGACAGGCCATGGACCCTCCATAGCTGGACTTCTTCTTTCAGGTCCTGGTCCTCTGAAATCTGGACCTCCAGGTCCTCTCCTGTCAGGCCCAGGACCCTCCATATATAAGCCCCTGCTTTCAGGCCCTGGACCCCTGAAATCTGGACCTCCAGGTCCTCTCCTCTCAGGCCCAGGACCCTGCATAGAAAAGCCTCCACTTTCAGCCCCTGGTCCCCTGAAGTCTGGACCTTCAGGTACTCTCCTGTCAGGCCTAGGACCCTCCATGGAGATGCCTCTGCTTTCAGGCCCTGGTCCCCTGAAATCTGGACCTCCAGGTCCTCTCCCGTCAGGCCCAATGCCCTCCATATTATTACCTCTCCTTTCAGGGCCCAGTCCCCTGAAATCTGGAACTCCAGGTGCACTCATGTCAGGACCAGGACCCTCCATAGATAAACATCCTGTTTCAGGTCCCACTTCACTGAAATCTGGACCAGGCCCGGGACCCTCCAAAGCTGGACCTCTCCTTTCAGGCCCTGGACCAGCAATATCAGGTCCTCTCCTTTCAGGCCATGATCTATTGAAATCTGGACCTGCCAGTACTCTCATGTCAGGTCCTTGACCCTCCATAGCTGGACCTTTTCTCTCAGGTCCTCTGAAATGTGGACCCCCAGGTCCTCTAATGTTAGGCCCCGGACCCTCCATAGCTAGCCCTCTCCTTTCAAGTCCTGGTCCCAAAACATCTGGACCCCCTGGTCCTTGCATACCAGGTCCTAAATTGCCCCTAATTGGACCTCTCCTTTCAGGCTCTTGTCCCATGAAATCTGCACCTCCTGTTCTCCTGTCATGTCTGAGGTCCTCAATGTTTGGACCACTCATTTCAGACTCTGGTTCTCTAAAGTCTAGGTCTCCAGCATCTCTTCTATCAGGCTGATGAATTCTCAGTTCATCTTCAAATGGCCCTCCTCTGACTGGACCTCTCCAATCATCTCTTGTGTCTGATCCTGGGCCACTCCAATCTGGACCCCTCATATGTGGACCCAGGTTTATATTTTGACTCCTCTGGCCCCTCATATCAGGACCAACAATACCTGGTCCTGAACCTCTCCAATCTGGATTTGGAATGTTTGGAAAGCCACCACCCCTTGTATCTGAGCTACCGACACTACCCATATCTTGACCAGGCGGCATATAACTGCTTTCTGGCCTTCTTAAGTCATGCATAGTTTCTGATTCTCTCCGGTCAGTGCCATGCACACTCCTTTCAGCCCTAATATCAGGCCGCGGCTCCTTGAATTGTTCTCTAGGTCCGCCACTATCTTGTCCACCACTTTCATATTTTATGTTTGGCCCTGGTTCTCTCATGGGTACATCTTGCCCTCTTTGTAGGCCCCACCTTTCATCCGTCATTGCTCTTAGAACTCTACCCTCTGAACCTGTAGTTGCATTTGAATCTAAACTCCTCTCTCGAACACCACCCGTCCTGCTCAAGACTGCATCTCTTCCATGAGTCTGAAAATACCTTTTCGAAGGGCCCCTTTCCTCTAAAACTGGACTGCCATCATGCCTACTTTGCCTTTGAACTCTTCCTGAACCCCTACAAGATGGACCTGGTCTCCTTATATCTGGACTTGGATCTCTTACACCACCAGCCCTCATAGCAGATCTCATACCTCCAGTATGTGGACTTTCACCCCTATCTTTTTGGCCACCACCTCTTCCTCTAATATCTGGAGACTGTGTGACAGCTGTTAAAAGAATTTGTCCTCTCATTTCTGTATCGCTGTGTCTCATATCAGGGCCTGGGCCTGTTACTTCTGGGTTCACACCTTGCATACTAGATAGGTCTTGTGTGTGTGATCCAGGTCCCCAAATGTTGGGACTTATTCCTTGCATGCCTGGATGTCTCATATTAGGTCCTGGGAATTCAATTCCTGTTTCTCTACAATCTATCTGTGGACCCCTATGTCCAAGTTCTTTCACATCTAATCCTGCATTCCTAATACCTGGACCACTCTTATCAGGTCCTGGATGCTTTCGTATAGGGTCTATTTCAGTTCCTGAGCCCTGAACATCTGTGCCTGTAACTTGATTTGAAAGTCCTCCCCCTTGACACAGAACATCTTGATGCTTTAAACCTGGAATTTCCCCTTTTATCTGTTTGTCTGCCTCCATCATATCCTCATCTCTGACACCTGGGCCCTTAAGATTTAGGGCTCTCAAACCAATATCTCTAACATTTGATGTTGGACCTCCAACAGAAGGCCACAGCATATTGGACATTGTTGTTTGACCTCCATCAGGCAGATAATTATTTTCAACTTTAACATGTTGCGTTGCGACGCTGATATTCATCAAAGGATCTCTGATTTCCTCAATTTTTACAGAGTTACTATTTTCTATGCTGCTAGGTTTCACAAATTGGGGCTCTGGATCAGGGCTATGAGGAGAATCTCGAATGGGTGGATCAATTTCTCTTAAAGGGACTGCACTGTCGATTTTGTTCATAAACAGAGTCTCCTGTTGAGAGGGTTTATCAACGTGTGTAGAAGAACCACTACCTGTGTCATCATGGCCACTGACTGACGTTTTTTGAGGCTCCTGGGATTGTGGTGGTTCTGAAGTTTCAAGCTTCACATTGTGACGAAGTTCATGTGAACAAGGAGAAAAGCCTTTAACAGCGCTCTCGACAAGATTACTTTTATGCCCATCAGGGTCATTTTTAATAGTAACCGAGGTAAATGATGATTTGTTACTCTCTGCAAGTTGTCCAACAACAGAGTCTGAAGAGTCTGGAGCATTACATAGAACATTTAAAGCAGTGGATTCCTCAAGGACTTGTGGGGAAGGTCCTCTGCTCTGCTTTGGTGAAAGAGACCCTGAATCTTGTTTTCTAGAAGATGATGGGGATCTTCTACGGCCATGAGAATGTCGGCGTGTAGTATGCTCTTTACGATGCCGACCCTGGCGTTCAGACTGCTCTCTAGCTCTATGCCTTGACCTTTCCCTTTCAGTTCTTCTGTGTCTATCCCTTTCCCTACGTCTCCGGGAATGTGAAGGAGAACGCTGCTGTGATCTCCTTGAAGGACTTCTATGGCGGTCTCTTTCACGATGACTTCGCTTCTTTGGTGATAGCCTTCGCTTTCTGCTGTGGTATGAATTAAGAGTGCCCTTGCGGCCGGAACTATGTCCTGATCTAGACAAAGATGAATCACAAGCCTTTGAACTGCCTCCTTGAAATACATCATCTTGCATTTCATTAAAAAGTGTTTCGTCCTCAGGATCATAAGCTACATCAGAATCTTCAATCTCTCCAGCAGAGAAATAATTGTCATTTTCCTTAACATTGTCCTGTGTTTCATCTTGCTCTGCAACAGTATCTGTATCATTTTCTAAATTAGGGATGGCAGTTGAGTCTTCTAGCTTAACAGTTTGTGAATCCACATTTGAACTGTCCACAGTCTCTGTAAGGTTGCTGGTGTTGTCTGTTGATCCTGACAGTTGACTGAGAGGCAAAGATTTTTGTGGGGGAGACATCAGAGAATCAGAAACAGAAAAGTGAGCCATGAACATACCCACAGCTTCTCTCTGTTGACGTAGTGCTTCTTCCTGCTCCTTCAACTGACGTTTTTGCTCTTCAATCTGCTTATTCAGATCCTCAAGCATCCGCTGTTGTTCAGTTAGTGTTGCAGCTGAGACAACCACAGTGCCTGTAGGAATATTCTGAACTACTTCAGCTGGGGTGGAGGTTTGTGCTGGAGTTGGTGTTACAATCTGGGTAGAAATTGTGGTTGGGCATGATGGAGAATCTGACGTTTGAGTTGGAACAGGTGGCTTTGTTACAACATCACTTTGAATATCTGCAAAGATGGTCTCGTCCTCTGGATCATAGGCCACACCATCATCTACAAAGCCTGATATTGCAGGGCCATCTGCCTTAATTGCTACTATGCTCTTAGGGGCAACCTGTCCATATCCCATTGCTGGATCATACTCCTCTTCCGGGTCATATGGTCGGTCACAGGGGTGTTCTCTGGATGAAGGGGATGCATGGAGGGTTGTACACGCTGAGGGGAACGATGACATGCTTCACTCTAGAGATGGGCTGCAGATCAAGGAAAACAACATGTATATATATATATATTACAGTATATATGTATATATTACCATCCTTCACTCTAGAAATGGGCTGCATATCAAGGAAAACAACATGTATATATTACAGTATATATGTATATATATGTATATATTACCATCCTTCACTCTAGAAATGGGCTGGAGATCAAGGAAAACAACATGTATATATGTATATGTATATATTACAGTATATATGTATATATTGCTCTTTGTACACTGACACCAGAACAAGCTATGTAGCTTCAGCTCCGTGTTAATTAACTAGAAAACATTATATTATTATTAACATGATTAAAAAATGTACAAAAGTGTTGTTCAAATTAGCCGAAACAACTTACATCATCCCCCAACTCCAAGACGTCAGTTAGCCCGCGGCTAATAACCAAAGCTAACGTTAGCTCGTGACTTAACGTTAGCAAAAGAGGAACTTTTAAGCTAGTGAATTTGAAAAGACGTTGGCGTAACCTACGCTAACGTTAAATAGTAAATATTAAACATTTTAAATTAATATGTATGTTCAATATATACTAGTTGGACTCTAAATAAGATGCAGCTGTTATTCATCTTTCTCTACGGGTCTTATTCTTTTGTGTGTTAAACTTACTGTGATGGCCGCCGGTGATGACCATAGAAGAAGACAACTGACGTCCAACCACCGGACGTCGTTACTCGTTACACTGAGTCACTGTCAACTCAGTGGGTTGACAAGTTTCACGATTTCCAGGTCCATGATTATGCTAATGTGAAGTATAATTAAGTATAATACTTAGTTCCTGTACTGTAAAAATGATTACTATACATCAAACTGTCTTTGCAAATATCCCAACAACTGGCAGAAGCTTCTAAATTTTAATAATATATATAAATAAATATAATACACTGTGCAATACTACAATTATTCTGTCTGTATATATAATATTACAGCACAACAATTATAACAATTATTCTGTCTGTATATATAACATTTTAGTTATTGTGGATTTTTTACTTTTTTATTTATTTAATATTCTTTACTGTTGTATTACTTATTTACTTATTTATAATACTTGTTTTGATCTTGTTTTTTTACTATGTCTCTTGTTTGCACTATACTGCTGTAATCCTGTAAATGTCCCCACTGCGGGACTAATAAAGGATTATCTTATTTGTTCTAATAGTAGGTCTCCTGGACTAGAAAACTACTATTAAAGGGTGATTTTGTTTGTTCATTTTGTCATTTTACAGGAGCAAAAACAATCTGCCAAAAGTGCTCTTTTACAAAATACTTTGTAGTAACTTGGGCTACACCTGATCCCAATCATGACACTATGTAATTGTCATTACAATAAAAGAGTCATAGAGCACAAAGAGACAACATTAACCACCAACCAACATGTGTTAAATCAGACAGTATGTATACATAGGAAACTGGAAATTATCATTAATTGTGTACAATGTTAGAGTTCAAAGTAGGCTGAAATCAAAAAATAAAAGATCAATATCAACTCCTTGGTGGATGCTGTGTTGCCTGATGAGGGACTGAAGAATGATGTCGCCCTCTTCTGGTCGACCATGAGCTTTGCAGGTGGCTGTGGGAGATAAGACACAATACTGCCTCAGGCAGATTCAGTCCTCTATGAGCATGATTTATTTTTTGACTTTCTCTTCTCCCTTCCCTCTCTTTTGCTCACCCATTGTCTATCTCCACCTGCTTGTCTCATCATGAGCCCTTAAGAAACCCGACAACAGATTACAAGGTAGTGTTTGTGTGTGAATTAGGTCATCCCCATGTTATTGTGAGAACACCATGACTCTTTCCAGAGCACAAGTGGGTCAATAAGGCAAGTTAAAGAGAGACCGGAGTTTCTCCATGACAGTAAATGTGCTTGTTTTTGTGTCTTACAATACTGACCATTCGCTATATTCAATGGTAGAATGTTTACTAAATTACTGTACTTGTACTTGAGTATACAGTACATATTTCATGCTACTTTGTATTTCTACCTCACTACATTCCAGGCAAATATGAAGTCATTGTACAAATTTAACTAAATTATTACATATAATATATTTAATTGCAGATTAACACTTAAATATATGATTATCTGATAAAGTATTTTGCATTGTGATATATAACCTATCAAATATAGTAGCTAAAATTCATAAATAGCTTAAATAAATAAAATATACCTCCACATGAATGTGTTGAAAGTGACATGGACTTTTTTTCTGCATGTTTACTTCTACTATGAGTACATTATACTTGGAACAGTTTTCCTTGTTGTACCTTTACCTAAAGGAACAGTTCACCCCAAATCAAAAATACAGTGTTCCTCTTCTGTAGTGCTATTTATCAGTCCAGATTGTTTTGGTATGAGTTGCTTGGTTTTGAAAGTATGGGCCATAGAGATGTCTGCCTTTTCTCGCATATATTGGGAGTATATGGCTTGCTAAAGCCCCCAAAAATTACATTTGAACTCAACAGCAATGTCTCTTTCCAGAAATCAGACTTAATACAAATTTTAAAAAAGGTATATGAATTTATTGAGCTCTTACATTCTAAAATAACAATGAAACAAGCCATTTTTTATCAGCAGAATAACATAAAAGCCAGATCAAGGCTACTGTACTGACACTATGGCTATGTTAAATATCAAAGAAACAAAACAAAACTGTACATTCTCTGTACAAAACATGTCTTACCATTTCCAATTAGAAATGCACATCGAGTTGAAGTGATTGATTTTAGTTTAGCATTTAGTCATAATCCAATAAAAACCAAAAAAAAACAAAAATGAATCTTTGACTGCTAGACAAACTAAAACATAAACTCAAATACCTCAGAGCATTTTCATATCAAGCTACAATGTCTGATCTTCCGCCTGGCTTTGCCTGTAGGTCTTTTTGAAGTGTCAATAAGACAAGGACAAACGCTTTCCTTAAGAACAAATACATTCAGTGTGTGTTATGCTGTAGTATCTCTATTCAATGTGATGATACTAAGACACTTTTTGAAAGTCTAGTTTCGACAGCCTTACTGTCCTGAGGGGTCTATGCGTCATAATTTTAGCCTGTGTCTAACTTGACTGGACATTGCTTTTATTTCCATCACTGTCCATACTCTCATTGGTTTTCATTTCTACACATTTATCTTGTTTACCAGTTTCATTGACCACTTCCTTTTTTTGTTTTCCATCCCCTTTGTTTTCATCTTCAGCTGTGCTTATTTTACCAGCAGGACTTTTCTCCTGCTCCTGTCTTTGACCTCTGATCGACTCTCGTTCTCGACTCACTGGTCTACCTTTACTCCACGTCCTGTCTGTTGGGTGACCTATTTTTTTCCGTTTTGGGCTAAGGACATCAGGATTGTTGATCATATGATTCGGATAGCGTATGATACCTTCTGTTGGAGTGGGAAGCAAGGCAGCTCTGTGTCTCTGGGGCTTTACTGCATGCTGAGTTGGACCTAGGGGTCCATTGTATGTTGCAGAATGTGGATCCCTAGGGCCTTGGGATCTGTCAACTAGATGAGGACTATTGAAATGAGGTGATGCTGTCATTTCTGGCCCTCTGCTATCACATCCTGGGCCCCTTATATTTGACCCTTGAATGTCATCCTTCATGGCTGGCTCAAATTCTAACCCTGGGCCCATATCTGGAAATCTTCTATCAGACCGAGGACCCTCAGTGTTTGTATCCCACCTCCCAAGCCCATGTCTTGTATCTGAACTTACCGGTTCTCCCCTAATATCTGTTTTACCAGGCCCTAACCTTCTCATATCTGGATGTCTTTTTCCCCTCCTAAAATCATGCTCAAATCGTTGTCTACCTGTTCTAGGGATTTCCACGTCTACACCTTGCATTTCAGATCCCCCACAATCTGAAAACCTTTCATCAGTCCCTGGACTGTCAATGTTTGAAATTCTGTTTGCAGGCCCTGAACGTCTTGAATCTGGACCTCTGGGGCCTCTTCTATCGAGACCTTCCATTTCAAAATCTCTCCTGTTTGAGCATGATTTCATCAAGTCTGGAGCCCCATGTCCTTCCATGTCTGGCCTTCTCATATTACCCCTGAAATCTGGCTGCATCCAGTCATTCTCAATATCCCCTACTCTCATATCTGATCCTGGTTCTCCCATATTTGGACCTCTTCTATCACAGCCTTGACCTCGATGGTCTGGAACTCTTTCCCCACTGAAAAATGGTCCACGCCCCCTTCTATTTGGTCCAGCACCCCTTCTTTCTGGCTCCCTCCATCCATTTCCAGGTCCTCCCCTACCAGGCCCTGGGCAAACTATATCTTGGTCACCCTGGACAGGCCCTGGGCCCCTGCAAACAGGACCACTCCAGTCATCTCCTGGACCTCTCAAAGGCCCTGGAAATTGCATATTTTGTCTTTCCTGTATGAACCTTGGCCCCCTACTTTCAGGGCCTCTCCATTCCCCACAAGAACTTTGACTACTATGTTCTTGAACCTGCTCACCGGGACCTTCCTGGATGGGGCCTGGACCTCTGTTGCCATATGTTTTCCAATCATCTCCTGGGCATTCTCTTTCATTTCCTACAGACTCCATATTGGGCCCTCTTCCATCGGACCATTGTTCCTCTGTATCAAGTGCAGAGCCCCTAAAGTCTGGCCCTTTCCATCGATCTCCCCGATTTAGACTGCTTATATTTGGCCGTGGTCCTCTAATGCCTCTCCTTATAGGCCTTGAACCCCTCAAGTTTCGTCCTCTTCTATCAGCTCCTTGGCCAGCAATATCTTGGCTCTCTTGGATAGGTTCTGACCCGCTAAAGTCAGGCCCTCCCCAGTCATCTCTTCTTTGCCTTAGACCTTCTGAGTTTGGACTTTTCTGTCTGATGCGTGGGCCTCTAAAGTCTGGACCACCAGATCTTCTGCATTCTGGTCCGAGGCCCTCCATGTCCGGACCTCTTCTTTCAGGCTCAGGCTCCCTGAAGCCTGAGCCTACAGGTTCTTGTCTGCCAGGCCCAGGGCTCTCAATGTCTGGACATCTACTTTCACAACCTAGTCCTCTAAAATCTGGACCTCTTGGATGTTTCCCATCAGGCCCTGGAGCATCCATAACAGTTCTTTCAGGCCTCATCCCCCTGATGTGTGGACCTCGCCAATCAGACTCTGGGCCCTCCACATTTGGAGGTCTTCTTCCTGGCTCAGGCCCTCTAAAATGTGGGCCTTCTGGACCTCTCCTGTCAGCTCCCGGGCCCTCTCTGTTTGGATCTGAATACTGAAGCCCTGGTCTCCTCATGTCTGGACCTCCTGGCACTCTCCTGTTGGGCCCTGGACCCTCCATACTGGAACCAGGTCCTTCCGGCCTTGGTCCCCTGATAACTGGACCTCTCCTGTCAGGCCCTGGGCCCTCAATATTTTGCTGTCCACTTTCTGGCCCTGGACCCCTGATGTGTGGTCCTCTCTGTCCTCTACAATCAGGCCCTGGACCTTCTATGCCTGGACCAGTTCTTTCAGGCCCCATTCCAGTAATCTCAGTCCCTGGACCTCTCGCATATGGTCTCCTCCTGTCAGCACCATGTATATCAGTGTTTTGATCGCCTAGACCTCTCCTGTCAGGTCCCTGACCCTTCATAGAGGGACCTCTACTTTCATACCCATGCCCTCTAAATTCGGGACCTCCCGGTCCTCTTCTGTCAGGACCTATTCCATCCATAGCTAGATCTCTTCTGTCAGGCCCTGGTCCCTGGAAACCAGGATCTCCTGGTCCTCTCCTGTCTGGTTCTTGACTGTCCATAGAGGGACCCCTCCTTTCATGTCCTGGCCCACTAACATTTGGAACTTCTGATTCTCCCCTGGTAGGCCAGAGACCACCCATAGCAGGACGTTCTCTATCAGGTCCTGGTCCACTGAAATCTGGACCTCCTGGTCCTCTTCTGTTAGGTCCTGGGGCCTCCATAGCTGGACCTCTCCTTTCAAGTCCTGGTCCTCTGAAATCTGGACACCCAGATTCTCTACTATCAGGCCCCGTACGCTCCATAGATAAACTTCTCCTCTCGGGCTGCGATCCTCTGAAATCTGGACCTATAGGTCCTCTCCTGTTAGGTCCTGAAGCCATAGCTGGACCTCTCCTTTCAAGCTCTGGTCCCCTGAAATCTGGAACTCCAGGTCCTCTCCTTTCAGGCCCAGGACCCTCCATAGCTGGACTTCTTCTTTCAGGTCCTGGTCCTCTGAAATCTGGACCTCCAGGACCTCTCCTCTCAGTCCCTGGTTCCCTGAAATCTGGACCTCCAGGACCTCTCCCGTCGGGCCCTGGACCCTCCATAGCTGGACCTCTCCTCTCAGGCTGTGGTCCCCTGAAATCTGGAACTCCAGGTCCTCTCCTTTCAGGCCCAGGACCCTCCATAGCTGGACTTCTTCTTTCAGGTCCTGGTCCTCTGAAATCTGGACCGCCAGGTCCTCTCCTGTTAGGCCCAGAACCCTCCATTGATAAGCCTCTTCTTTCAGGTCCTGGTCCCCTGAAATCTGGACCTCCGGATCCTCTCCTGTCAGGCCCAGGACCCTCCATAGCCCTACCTCTCTTCTCAGGCCCTGGTCCCCTTAAATCTTGACTTCCAGGTCGTCTTCTGACAGGCCATGGACCCTCCATAGCTGGACTTCTTCTTTCAGGTCCTGGTCCTCTGAAATCTGGACCTCCAGGTCCTCTCCTGTCAGGCCCAGGACCCTCCATATATAAGCCCCTGCTTTCAGGCCCTGGACCCCTGAAATCTGGACCTCCAGGTCCTCTCCTCTCAGGCCCAGGACCCTGCATAGAAAAGCCTCCACTTTCAGCCCCTGGTCCCCTGAAGTCTGGACCTTCAGGTACTCTCCTGTCAGGCCTAGGACCCTCCATGGAGATGCCTCTGCTTTCAGGCCCTGGTCCCCTGAAATCTGGACCTCCAGGTCCTCTCCCGTCAGGCCCAATGCCCTCCATATTATTACCTCTCCTTTCAGGGCCCAGTCCCCTGAAATCTGGAACTCCAGGTGCACTCATGTCAGGACCAGGACCCTCCATAGATAAACATCCTGTTTCAGGTCCCACTTCACTGAAATCTGGACCAGGCCCGGGACCCTCCAAAGCTGGACCTCTCCTTTCAGGCCCTGGACCAGCAATATCAGGTCCTCTCCTTTCAGGCCATGATCTATTGAAATCTGGACCTGCCAGTACTCTCATGTCAGGTCCTTGACCCTCCATAGCTGGACCTTTTCTCTCAGGTCCTCTGAAATGTGGACCCCCAGGTCCTCTAATGTTAGGCCCCGGACCCTCCATAGCTAGCCCTCTCCTTTCAAGTCCTGGTCCCAAAACATCTGGACCCCCTGGTCCTTGCATACCAGGTCCTAAATTGCCCCTAATTGGACCTCTCCTTTCAGGCTCTTGTCCCATGAAATCTGCACCTCCTGTTCTCCTGTCATGTCTGAGGTCCTCAATGTTTGGACCACTCATTTCAGACTCTGGTTCTCTAAAGTCTAGGTCTCCAGCATCTCTTCTATCAGGCTGATGAATTCTCAGTTCATCTTCAAATGGCCCTCCTCTGACTGGACCTCTCCAATCATCTCTTGTGTCTGATCCTGGGCCACTCCAATCTGGACCCCTCATATGTGGACCCAGGTTTATATTTTGACTCCTCTGGCCCCTCATATCAGGACCAACAATACCTGGTCCTGAACCTCTCCAATCTGGATTTGGAATGTTTGGAAAGCCACCACCCCTTGTATCTGAGCTACCGACACTACCCATATCTTGACCAGGCGGCATATAACTGCTTTCTGGCCTTCTTAAGTCATGCATAGTTTCTGATTCTCTCCGGTCAGTGCCATGCACACTCCTTTCAGCCCTAATATCAGGCCGCGGCTCCTTGAATTGTTCTCTAGGTCCGCCACTATCTTGTCCACCACTTTCATATTTTATGTTTGGCCCTGGTTCTCTCATGGGTACATCTTGCCCTCTTTGTAGGCCCCACCTTTCATCCGTCATTGCTCTTAGAACTCTACCCTCTGAACCTGTAGTTGCATTTGAATCTAAACTCCTCTCTCGAACACCACCCGTCCTGCTCAAGACTGCATCTCTTCCATGAGTCTGAAAATACCTTTTCGAAGGGCCCCTTTCCTCTAAAACTGGACTGCCATCATGCCTACTTTGCCTTTGAACTCTTCCTGAACCCCTACAAGATGGACCTGGTCTCCTTATATCTGGACTTGGATCTCTTACACCACCAGCCCTCATAGCAGATCTCATACCTCCAGTATGTGGACTTTCACCCCTATCTTTTTGGCCACCACCTCTTCCTCTAATATCTGGAGACTGTGTGACAGCTGTTAAAAGAATTTGTCCTCTCATTTCTGTATCGCTGTGTCTCATATCAGGGCCTGGGCCTGTTACTTCTGGGTTCACACCTTGCATACTAGATAGGTCTTGTGTGTGTGATCCAGGTCCCCAAATGTTGGGACTTATTCCTTGCATGCCTGGATGTCTCATATTAGGTCCTGGGAATTCAATTCCTGTTTCTCTACAATCTATCTGTGGACCCCTATGTCCAAGTTCTTTCACATCTAATCCTGCATTCCTAATACCTGGACCACTCTTATCAGGTCCTGGATGCTTTCGTATAGGGTCTATTTCAGTTCCTGAGCCCTGAACATCTGTGCCTGTAACTTGATTTGAAAGTCCTCCCCCTTGACACAGAACATCTTGATGCTTTAAACCTGGAATTTCCCCTTTTATCTGTTTGTCTGCCTCCATCATATCCTCATCTCTGACACCTGGGCCCTTAAGATTTAGGGCTCTCAAACCAATATCTCTAACATTTGATGTTGGACCTCCAACAGAAGGCCACAGCATATTGGACATTGTTGTTTGACCTCCATCAGGCAGATAATTATTTTCAACTTTAACATGTTGCGTTGCGACGCTGATATTCATCAAAGGATCTCTGATTTCCTCAATTTTTACAGAGTTACTATTTTCTATGCTGCTAGGTTTCACAAATTGGGGCTCTGGATCAGGGCTATGAGGAGAATCTCGAATGGGTGGATCAATTTCTCTTAAAGGGACTGCACTGTCGATTTTGTTCATAAACAGAGTCTCCTGTTGAGAGGGTTTATCAACGTGTGTAGAAGAACCACTACCTGTGTCATCATGGCCACTGACTGACGTTTTTTGAGGCTCCTGGGATTGTGGTGGTTCTGAAGTTTCAAGCTTCACATTGTGACGAAGTTCATGTGAACAAGGAGAAAAGCCTTTAACAGCGCTCTCGACAAGATTACTTTTATGCCCATCAGGGTCATTTTTAATAGTAACCGAGGTAAATGATGATTTGTTACTCTCTGCAAGTTGTCCAACAACAGAGTCTGAAGAGTCTGGAGCATTACATAGAACATTTAAAGCAGTGGATTCCTCAAGGACTTGTGGGGAAGGTCCTCTGCTCTGCTTTGGTGAAAGAGACCCTGAATCTTGTTTTCTAGAAGATGATGGGGATCTTCTACGGCCATGAGAATGTCGGCGTGTAGTATGCTCTTTACGATGCCGACCCTGGCGTTCAGACTGCTCTCTAGCTCTATGCCTTGACCTTTCCCTTTCAGTTCTTCTGTGTCTATCCCTTTCCCTACGTCTCCGGGAATGTGAAGGAGAACGCTGCTGTGATCTCCTTGAAGGACTTCTATGGCGGTCTCTTTCACGATGACTTCGCTTCTTTGGTGATAGCCTTCGCTTTCTGCTGTGGTATGAATTAAGAGTGCCCTTGCGGCCGGAACTATGTCCTGATCTAGACAAAGATGAATCACAAGCCTTTGAACTGCCTCCTTGAAATACATCATCTTGCATTTCATTAAAAAGTGTTTCGTCCTCAGGATCATAAGCTACATCAGAATCT
Source organism: Cebidichthys violaceus (assembly GCF_023349555.1). Taxonomy (NCBI): domain Eukaryota; kingdom Metazoa; phylum Chordata; class Actinopteri; order Perciformes; family Stichaeidae; genus Cebidichthys; species Cebidichthys violaceus. The sequence goes on from NW_027176672.1 coordinate 1,738,855, forward strand.
TCAATCTCTCCAGCAGAGAAATAATTGTCATTTTCCTTAACATTGTCCTGTGTTTCATCTTGCTCTGCAACAGTATCTGTATCATTTTCTAAATTAGGGATGGCAGTTGAGTCTTCTAGCTTAACAGTTTGTGAATCCACATTTGAACTGTCCACAGTCTCTGTAAGGTTGCTGGTGTTGTCTGTTGATCCTGACAGTTGACTGAGAGGCAAAGATTTTTGTGGGGGAGACATCAGAGAATCAGAAACAGAAAAGTGAGCCATGAACATACCCACAGCTTCTCTCTGTTGACGTAGTGCTTCTTCCTGCTCCTTCAACTGACGTTTTTGCTCTTCAATCTGCTTATTCAGATCCTCAAGCATCCGCTGTTGTTCAGTTAGTGTTGCAGCTGAGACAACCACAGTGCCTGTAGGAATATTCTGAACTACTTCAGCTGGGGTGGAGGTTTGTGCTGGAGTTGGTGTTACAATCTGGGTAGAAATTGTGGTTGGGCATGATGGAGAATCTGACGTTTGAGTTGGAACAGGTGGCTTTGTTACAACATCACTTTGAATATCTGCAAAGATGGTCTCGTCCTCTGGATCATAGGCCACACCATCATCTACAAAGCCTGATATTGCAGGGCCATCTGCCTTAATTGCTACTATGCTCTTAGGGGCAACCTGTCCATATCCCATTGCTGGATCATACTCCTCTTCCGGGTCATATGGTCGGTCAAATTCATTTTGTTCTTCTTCTTCTATTTTTTTTACTTTGGATTTCTGTCCATACTGTTGGACAATTGGATCCACCATTGATCCAGACACCTGAGAAAACACTGGGACCTTCTTAACACTAACTGTTTTTGTTGTAGAACTTCTGTCAGAAGAGACCACAGAGTCATTATCGCCAAACAAACTCTTTAAGATAGTCTGCAACGGTGTCTTATTACTGGATGTTGTTGAGGGATTCTTGTCAGAGATGGTGGACTGAGTGGCAGCAACAGCAGCTGAGGTAGAAACAGGAGGGTGTGTTCTAGTGGAAGTCAAACAAGGTGGCATGGTCACTGAGCCAGAAGAGGAAGAGTCTGATGGTGACCCAGGGCAAGGTGGTGTGCCAGGAGGTGTGGTGCTAGCTGGAGTCTCTGGATCGTATGGTTGGAATATTTCCAATTTGTCAGAACCATAGAGGACTGGGGGTTTTGGAATCCACATAGGGTCTTTGGACATATGAACTTTTGGTCTCTTGTCTTCAATTTCCTGAGGCAAGCTTCCTGGACGTTTCGCCTTCTGGATGACTGCCAGACCCAGGAGAAGATTGGGCCTGTTTTTTTCAAGCCCTGTGAAATAAAGACATAAAGAAATAAATTAATAAATAAATAATTACAACAAGTCTAATGACAATTCGCTTTTTTCTAAATGCTTGACTGGCAAGTATTGTCAGAAAGGTTAGATAATAATTTAGATACACAAAACATATGGGTTGGGACCACTAATTGATTTATGAATAATTACAGAAAAAATTATTTGGTGAGAATTTGCAGTGGTTATTCTTAGGCCTTGGTGGTGTTGACATAGATACTCGCCCAGGCCCAATAATGCATACATCTATCATAAAAGACTATACGCGGTAGTCAAATCATTAGCACACCTGGTCCGTCAAAAGGTTGTAGCATGGATGGGATTGATTCCTTTGCACTGAGTGGGACAAGGTATACATCCTTGATGGAACGGCTGCCATTGGCGACCACACCGTAACGTCCTCGGCTGCTGAAATAGGAAAACAGGGAGACATAGGCCACCTCTTCCTCCTCTGTTGCAGGGTGAAAACGGATCACACATAGCTCCTAATAAGCAAAAAAACAAATAAAATATTGATTAGATGTCCAACATTATTGTACAAGACGCATAAAGAAATACTAAATCTACTGCTTGCCTTTGTAAGAGAGCTCTTTAGTTTTGCAACATAGTCCCACACCGTTTGAGGCAGGATTCGTCCTCCAATTTGTATGGTATCAGGTAGATCCTACACACAAGAGAAAGAACATTTTCATATCTTAGTCAATTCACGGACAGATGTTTTTGATACAATAAAAGTTATTATTGTGCGCTACTATACCATTTTGAGGTTTTCAGCAGGTCCTGAAATCAGATATCCTTTGGTGACAAACTTGGCCACAGACAGCATGTTTAGGAAGCCTTTCCACACGATGTCTTGCTTGGCCAAGAACTGAGAAGTCTCACCCTCAGCTGGGGATTCAGAGATCACGGTCCTGAGACACAAAACACAACAGCACAATGACAATCATATCCACGCATTATGCACAAATGTATACCACCTAAAACAGAATGACATTGTTATTCTATTCTATAGTTCTACGTGTACCTTGAGGATGTGCCATAGAGTCTGGGATCCACAGAGGAAGACGGCTTCGTTAAGATAGATTTAGGTAATGGTTTCGTTGGTCGCGGAGCGGGGGCTGGTGCTGAGGGAGATGCAGAGATAGTCTCTTTAAGAGGGGCATAAGGGACTGATTGGTTGCGGGTTGCGTTACTGGGAACAGGCGTGCCACTAGACAAAGCAGAGAACCTGCTCGCTGCAGTGCGGGGGTCACGCCTTGTGATAGTTACTGTGGAGACAGCAGGGATCACAACGGGTGTGTATGCTCTCTTTCGTATCGTAGTTTTAGGAGTGTCTTGAGTTGGTGATGCGGGGGACTCCATGACAGGCGAAGCAGGAGAGTCTAAAGTAGGGGAGGCTGGAGAGTCCATTATTGGGGAAGCAGGGGATTCTACAATAGTTAATGGTGGAGCGTCAATGATGAGGCGGGATGAAGGGTCAATTAGGGACGATGTTGGCGAATCCATGTCAGGTGAGTCAGGTGGCGCCCGCAGAGGGGAGTCATCTCCTGCAGTCTTTCTCCAAGGGGGTTCATGTTTGTCTCTGGTTTCAGAAAGCTTAGGTTTTTTCTTTGTGGGTTCCTCTTCCTCCCCGACTAGCATTTGGCCTTTGGGAAGAAATAAGAATCTATTAAAAAAAAAGACTAGGGGTGACAATAGTTGGCAACTGGATAATAATGTCTACTGCACAGCTATTGTAAAACATCTTTTTTTAAATCACCTGTGCATATCTTGCATTTCAGGTCAAAGAGGTGAGCTTTGTGCTCTGATGTTGTGTCCTTCAGCATACAGGTGAGGATGTCTGGTATAGCGCTTGGCTGGCTTGTTCTGGTCTTGAGCGCAGGAGCAGGAAGACTTTTCTTTTGTTCCTGGAAAGCAACCTATACACACACACACACACACACACACACACATACACACACACATAATTAACCCACAACGGTATCATAACATCCATGGCCTTTCATGGCAAATCTTTATGTGAAGCAGGAGGGAGAAAATAATGATCATACTACATTTTTATATTACACCAATTGAATGCAAAATGAGTCAAGTACCCACCGTGCTTCTATTGGGTCTAGCAGGATTCAAACTGGGCAAATCAACCTTCACCGCTTCAGGCTTCTGCAGCAAACTTGTGGATTTAGTAGCAGCATCCTTAACCTAGATACACCATGGAAAAATATAATCACCTCTAGAACAAACACTGCTTCAACCTTCAAGTTCAAGCATAAGATCTGATTTAGTCTTGGTCGTTGTATTTTACGTCTATTACACTTTACCTCCGTTGATTCTTTTGCACTTGGCTCTGATGCTTTGGTGGCCTGCATATCCTTCTGGCTCATCCTAGCCAGTCTGAAGGGACTGATCTCTCCACGTACAACCCGACACAACAAACCCTAGAGAGAACGCAAAGCTGGACTGTCAGTTTGCTTAAAACGTAATTAACTACGAGCTTACCTAAAAGAACGTGTACAATTTCTGCATTGTTGCGAGAAGTATTTCAATTAAACGTAAGGAGGTCCGCAGGACAACTTCAAACATACCTTGTTTCTTGGGTCTTTCAGGTTGAACATTATAGTTCTGTACTTGTTCATGTATTTGCTGTCTGTGTTGCGAAAGATGTCGAACATCTCCATCTCGATGCTGGCGACAAGCTTCGCGATTTCACTCTCAGACATCTCCAAATCGTCACAGTCAGACAACCTTGACAAACAAAAAAAAAAGGCAGTTAGTCGATGAATTTGTCGTTGCATCACTGCTCTAACAAATCGAGATGCAATTTTGACACTTTAATTGTTGCATTCGTGCAAAATAAATTATTCCTGGAGTCTATCGTGTCATGTCAGGAAACCACGCCCACTTCCGTATGACAAATATGACAGCGACGGTAGCTTCGAAAATAGAAATATGGCATGGGGCACTGAATTTGATTTTGGCCATTTTCAACCGTGACATGCATTTTTTTTGTATATGTTTCATCACAGTAGGATCATATATTTTAGTTTATCGCTTAAAAAACAAGTTTAAGTGTGCAGTTACTCATTAAAACTATTAGAATTCACTATTTTGGCTCCTGCCGCCATCACTTTAACTATTCATAGTGCTCATTTTCAATTGACAAATCAGATCCGTCAAGAGATTGTATCATTTTTAAAGTAGAAAGACTTTCATACGAGCCTGTAAAACAGCTCTCACCTTTTGGACAGGATGCTGGAGAGGGAGCGCTGGATGCTCTGTCTGATCTGGTTATTGGGCTGAGAGGGTCTGGAGGAGGGAGCGCTTGGCGCGGGCGGCACCAGCAGATTTCTGGTTTCGTTCAGCGGCGCCGGGGCCGAGGAAGGCTTCTGGCCTGGTGCCGAGGACGACGCGTGGCTGGACGAAGGCTGGGGCGCGGGCTGCTTCTTCGGGATGACGTACGCGGTCTTAGTGACCATGAGGGCGCCTGTTTCGTGATGCCTGGGAGCTGAGGCGGGTGGGGACGGAGCAGCTGGAGACGGACTAGATTTTGCTGCTTTGGGTGGTATGGAGGGATCTGATTGCTGCTCAGGCACACCCCGGTTGACGGGCTCCTTTCCTTGAGAGCGGCTCTGCGGGGGGGCTGGCTCAGAGGCAGGCTGGGCGGAGGGAGCTGCTTCTGTCGAGGTCTCCTCTGGAGGTTGTTTCGATGGAGTAACAGCATCACTGTCAGCCTCTTCCTGTTTACTGTCCTTTATGGCTGTTAGAAAGAAGAAAGAACAGCAGGGCATTTTGTGAATATGAATCTACTAACTGACATAAAGCAACATGTCACAACATGTGCAAATCAGTTGAAAGTTAAAACACTTATTAATGAAATCGGCGATTCATTTTCCCTGTGCAGGACTCCCACATAACTACATGAGGAAGTGTTACTGTTACACTCTGAGTGAACATCTTAATCTTTTGTATTGTGACTTATTCTCCAGAGAACCTGAATTGAAGAGCGGCGAACAGTTACAACAGAGTTAAATCTAAGACTGTAGCGCTGCACACAGGTTGATGGATGGATATCATGATATTATTGGTTGGTACTGCCTTATGTAACACATATTATGATTTACAGGAAGAAAAGATCGGATATCAATATAAAAATATGAAGAAAGTGAATCTTAATGAATTGTTTTGCATAGTAAATAGGTGCATAATGTGACAGAGGGATGTAATCTAACTTTAAAAAGTTTATATGTTTGTCTATATCAGAAATGTTGAGTCAACAGACCCTGTATTTGGAATTATGATCAGCAGAGATGTACACAAAATGCTGATTTTCCATCTGTAAACATAAATACATAAATCACGGATGAATGAACTAAAGCCTATTCATTTATTGTATCATAACTCTTTCACTACAATGACCAAAGGAAACGGAGCTGTCCTTCTTCTTCTCAAGATTCCTTAAACAAAAACAGTAAAACTGTCATTAAGCTCACAGTAATACTCGGTCTTTAATGTACTTTTACACGTCGACACAACTTTTTAACATGAATATTAATACTGTTGTGCCTTCCTGTTCTTTTACTACTATTCTGGCCTTTAACACATTAAAGATATTTACAGAATTTCCATCTATAATTATATTGTGTCCTTGTAATCAGGAAGCACAACTTTATGAAGACTATGACAAATACTTATATTTAGTTTTCACAGTAACAACAATGAACCCCATTCGTTGACACTTCTTCATTATTTGTTATACTGAATGAACGCATCGAAGATTTAACACACTGGATTTACAAAAGACAAATCTATTAAAATTATTAATATGCTTCACGTCATAATTTATCAAATTCATTTTTGTGTAGTTATGTTTCTTTATTTGGAGTCAAAAGCTCAAGTCAAGCCACAGTTAAGCATGGAGGAGAAGTTCATGAGAACTTACTCTACACTTAGATTCTGTTTTAAATAAATAATTTATTTATTCTTAAATCAACCGGTGAAGCATCTTTTACATCTCTTTCATATGTGATTAAATAAGCTTCTTTTGAACCTGCCTACTATAAAGAATAGAATTAGCTGCTGATGGGTTTTCATTTGATTAACGCATGCTTGACCTTACATGGCTAAAATGCTTCCAAGTGCCCAGAAGTTTTCCCCAAGAAAGCTCCAGGAGACAGCTGACAGCCCATCACTCAGAGAAGAGGTTCAGGGTTAGCATCTAAAACCTCAGAGAGCAACACATCTGTAGTGACATCTGTAGTGACTCTGCAGCGTCTCTCTAAACATTGTTGGCCTCATGTGACTTTTTTCAGTGACATTGTGGAGGATATGAATGATGAGCATTTAATTAATTGAATGCACTTCACATCTTTTGATTAATACGGCAGAAGACCTGCGGTCGAAAGCTCCGGTAGGGGGAGGAGAGCTTCAGCAGTGTCTCCTCCTCCTCCTCCTCCTCCTCCTCCTCCTCCTCCTCCTCCTCCTCCTCCTCCTCCTCCTCCTCCTCCTCCTCCTCCTCCTCCGGCCAGGAGCTGAGCTGGGAGGAGCTAACGCCAGAGACGCCACACGCTGCTGGAGACCCAGGACGTACCGCTGGGCCCCGCTGGAGGGAAAGAGAGGCACGGGAGAGAACCAGAACCAGGACCGACTGGAGCAGACTGTCAAGACCCCTGCTGCAGTAAAATAAGAGGTCGTCTGAATGGGAATCTGGTGCTCAGAAACACTACCGCCTTCGTCCACAGGGGCCGCCAAGAACGACATGAAGAGATCCGTTTGTGTGTCAACCCAGACCTGAGAAATGCTTTTTCCTAACTCTGTTTAGGGTGCGTAGCTCAAAATACAAGTAGAGGAAAGCGGTGATGACAAGTTTGACTTACACAAGTTTTCTCCTCTACATATCTATGAATGTAAATACAGTATAATATTGGTTGTTTGACCCAAAATTACCACTAAAGATAGAAACAAAGATAATTTGTTCATAATGCAAGTTAAAAAGGGAATACCACCGTATTTAACCATGAAGATACTAATATGTATTTTGATATATTCAAGGTTTCTAAATCTTTCATTTAGTCGTGTTTCTAGTGTGAGTGAACACAGAATTAGATCTGGTTTTACTGGACAGCATTAGACCGCACAATAAGTAAAGAAGCTCTGAATTTACAGCTGACCTCTTGCAGCCGTGCAGCCACAGTGAGCCCTGCAGAAGTTGTGTGTAATGGATTATTAGCCTCATCAGTTACTCGATGAAGAGTTTGAGGATTTACGGTCAGGAGGTGGACGGCTGCTTTAAAGCCAGCATGGAGGAGATGAACACTGCAGGGTGAGATACCCTGAGCTAAGATTAGCTAAAGCGATGCTTTATTCATCCTTCTGCATCCGATCCATCAGAACTGTTTAGGAGCAGCGAACAGTCACACAGCGCAACACCTGGAGAGTGAGATAATGTGGAGTAGGGTTACTAAAAATCTAAAAGTGTGTGTGTGTGTGTGTGTGTGTGTGTGTGTGTGTGTGTGTGAGAGAGGAAGCAACAAGAGCCTTTGTAGTTTCCATCTACCACCTGCTGGCTTTACTCCAGCAGCAGCAGCAGCAGCGTCTTGACTCCGGAGGATCCGGTCCGACCTCTGATCTTCATGATTAATGAAGCAGCGTCACATTTATCGGGTTACTAAGCTCAATAGATATTGTTTTACACTTCCAATTGACTCCTCCCTATGAAACTATATTCACATGTTACTGCTGTTTTCTTGCGTTGCCAGATGTACACATCCATTGCATCACATTATGGCCTAAAAGTTGAGTAAATGGCAGCGTTAAACTAATTAGTGTTGTATCCGTAATGAGATCACGATCAACTAAAATCGTCCCCAGACCATCTCGTGTTTATGGTAGTGAGAACAGTCTCCCCTGTCGCCACTTCAAATGAGTCAGCATGAAAGCCCTCATCTCTACTCTGAACTGTTCCCATCAGAAGCACCTTGAAGATGCAAGATGTTTAATGAATCCAACATATTTTCGTCTTTCCTGGAAGTTACTCTTATTTTAACTTCGTCACCACTATGACTCCGAGGCTGTGAGATTACGGGCTTACGGACATTTTTTTCTCTGACGCCGGTGATGAAGACGAAGTAACATCCGTTCTCTGACAGTTGAAACAGAAAGTTCCTTCTCCTGGTTTCAGACCTCTGAATCACTGCTCACGTCTCAGAATTGTTCAGCAAAACTAAATGGCAAATCAGTCTGCTTGTCAATAGAAACTAACAACAACAAATCAAAAAGACCGATCTGTAATATCCACTTTAAGGAGCCTCCCTTTGCACAAAGTCACACTTCACTTATTTCATTTGAGTGCTTGTAGTCCCAGCGTACCGGATGTAGACATCTGTGTCGTGCTGCAAAGACATCTACTGAAAGGAGCATGCTAACCAGCTAGCCCCTTCTTTTAGACCGCTACGTAACGGCTAACGTTAGTGAAGCAAATCTTTAGAGCAACTGATGACAACAACAACAACAACAACTGTACCGAAAAAAAAACATTCCAAAACGGGGTCGATTTATGCTTTTGCTGTTTTATTGCTCAAACGTAAAACTATAGACTGACGCCGAGCAGGAAGATCGTGACTTTGACCGTCTCTCTGATTTATAACCGATGACTGAAACTTTAGATTCAATGGACCCAGGAGTAGACGGACTGAGGGAACGCTTTTCCCTGTTAGCTTGGAGCGTGTAGCTACAGCTTACATCATGTTTCATGTTTCAGTGCTTGTGTTGTGTTGCAGTGATGAAAACACAGCTGGAAAGACAGTAAGAGCACAGTCGTGTGTGATGTATTGAGGGAACCGACGTTAGAAAATTACGTTGTCCTTAAATAATTAAGACACTTAACGGGTCAGATGCGTTTGCTTGTTTCTTGTTTCGTGTGTTCTGTTGTTTGACGTCTGTCTTCAGATGTAACGTTAGCGTCACACCAGTTCCCTCCGCATTTTCTAGCTTGTTGGATTTTGGATTATTGCGGAAAATAAACTCCGTGGCAAACAAACGTTTGTTCCAGAAAGATAATCTTCACAAGTGAACGCCACTTATATTTATGAAGCGTTAATACTATGAGCCATAATGTGTTTAACTCCACCGCAGTCACATGACTTCACGCCACCACCCCTCAAGATAAAAGGTGGAGGAGCTACTTGTTAGCCACCGCCTTTTATTTAAATATTCATGAGTGGGATATTTACTATTTTATATCAAGGAACAAAACGTTAAAATCTCTTAAAACGTGTGTTAAAAACAGACCATATTTCAGGCAAAAACAAAACATTAAAAAATAAATCAAATGACTTCAGGACGATGGAACCGAAGTGCAAAAATGCAGACTCGTGACCGGGTTAGAGTGTTTAACCTTTCCTTTAACAACTTCTGTTTTACATTACAGTCCACACTAGTGGTTCACATGAGACTACATCTCACTGTGAAGAACTTAATAATGTGTCTGGAGACGAAAAATGTGGGAATCCCCCTCTTTAAAAATAAACAACACAGATTCTTTTGTTTTGTTTTGTGTCGATTCCTCCATCTTTCTCATGTGACACATGAGACGGTTCATCACTGGAGGACCGGCGTCTGGGAAGGACAAGGGGCCTCAGCTTCCCGTTCACTCTTAAAGGGGAAAGCTCCGATTAGTCCTTTCATGACATCGTGAGTGACGAAAAATACAAAACACGCTCCGTGGTTTAGAGGGGACGTGTTCACCTCGGGGACAATCGTCTGTCAGGATGAATAAGAAACAAGACGCCGGGTCTCACTCAGATGTCACTCAGTGTAATGTGTCGGGCTGAGAGGCTGGTGCTTTGAGTCACGTGAGGTTTTGAGGGAGGATATGTACTGTGTGTATTCAAGCCATGTGTACTACTGGAAGGTGATATGTTGAGTGGGTTTTTTCTACTCTAGGAGCACACACACACACACACACACACAACTCCAGAAATCATACTTAAAATAAGGTGCCACAGGCATTTAATCATAGATCTGTGCTAAATACAACACAGATATACGACAACACTAATACTTTGCATTGAGAACGCTGGGAACAAGCATTCACAAACACGGCGACGGCACACTCTCTCAGAAACTGTGACTTGTTGTGAACGTCGGCAGTGTTTTGCACATTACTCGTTTGGCCAGTAGAGGGCGCTCGTGTTTCACAATTAACCGTCGAGGCGTTGATAACGATTAGACCGTCGTTAATATGCAGAGGACATGAAAGCTTTGAGGGCGTGTGATGGAGGAACAGCAGTAAAAGGGGTTTAAAAGAAAAAGAAAGAAAGAAAGAAAGAAGAGGAAACAAAAAGCTGCAAAAGAGGTCCAAGAGAAAATGAAAGTAGATTTTGGCTAAAAGCTGATATTTATTGGCTGCATCTGTCATCTCTCAACACTAAACATGACACATACTAGTGTGTGTGTGTGTGTGTGTGTGTGTGTGTGTGTGTGTGTGTGTGTGTGTGTGTGTGTGTGTGTGTGTGTGTGTGCGCGCGCGCACTGGCTCCCAGTCCCAGAGCGACTTGTTGCTGCTGTAAACACTTAAAACCAGCCAACAGAAATCACATGCCTCTCCCTCGTCTGCCGCTACGTCATGTGGTCACACGGCCCTCAAGCAGAACCCGACGGAGTCTGAACCGAGCCCTCGTTAAAGGACTCAAACACACGGGAGGAGATGATCGGCGTCGCCGCCAAGCAAGAGTAAAAGTGTCATATTCCAGCGTTTTGGTCATACATCTTTAGTGTTCGTGTGTGAGCAGATGCTCTCCCGGTGGACGTCACACCGAAGCATTAAAGCATCATCGATTAGTTTGAGACCTCGTCTAATGGTTTTCTGTCCGATACAACCACACCATCACACTCATGTAAATAGTTATGTTATGTTATGTGAATGCACCTATGCAGGTTTGGTTGCACTAGTGGGTTTCTACAACCTGGGAACAATGAAGTAGAAAGACGAGCAGCACGGGAGAGGGACGCAACTAAATTGCTCAAGTTTTAAAAACTGATAAATTGGTGATTATGGTGCAAACTTCACAAAAACGAGTTGAATGTCGGTTATCTGTGGATTTGTCTTAACCATCTGTTCAAATCTTTTTTTAAACCCAATGTACAACAGATTTAGAGGAACACATGTTAAAACATGAAGCTACCGACGTATTTCTGAAGCAGTAAATCCTTATTAAGTCATCATGAATGTAAAATATGTTGCAGAATAAACGACGATGAAGTGTTGAAGGGATTCTCTCCTCTGGAGCCTCAGTGAAGAAATGTACTGTAGCCCCCCCCCCTTGTTTCTTGTGTCTATCAAGTACACGATGTACTACAGTATGTTCTGGACCACAAAGGAAGAGATACTTCGTGTTAGAAGTTAAGGTGCTGACCATGACCGGGTCAGGTCCGGACGAGGACCTTTGATGAATCTTTCTGGTAGCTATTTAAAAAAAAAAAAAAAAAAAAAAGGCATAAAAGTATGAATAGAAGAAGTAGAAGCTGCTCAGCGGTAACACAGCAGGTTGTGTCTCAGGATCTTCTGTTTTGTGTCTGGATAATTCTGTTAGTTTTCATATTTTCCTTTTCCAAATATATTCGTAGAAGCAAGAGTAGTTATGCAGAGAAAAGCTTCCCTTAAGCTATATGTTGCTAAAGTATGTGATTCAACACTAAAATGCATATTTTTTGTTTAAATAAAAAGGTACTATGACAATTCACTCAAACAAGTTGTGTTTTCTTGATACATATTTACATGAAGGTACAGACTAGACATGCTGCTCTTCTGATAAAACACAAAAAGAGTGACTTTAAGTCACTTCTGTCTGTTTGTTAATCCATTAATCCAGTCTGTGTGAACGATGAACTGAACCACGTCCTGCCATCACCGACCAGCTGAAACACTCAATGAGAAGTGTTTCAGCCTGTCCACAGTATGTGTTGAATGGTGAAGTTGCACTTTGATCTGAAGTCAGTCGTGCACGTCTCCCACCAATAGTGAAACAAAAAAAAAAAAAAAACACACAGGTGGGGAAACTGAGACCTGGTCCTCAGTGAAGACACCGCTGTGCTTACTGGTTCCATGAGTGCATGAGGAGACACTGAAGCCATCTGGTTCTAACTCAAAAACCCATCATTGTCATCTTCTTTAACCAAGCGGCAACACTTTGCATTCTTTTGTTAGACGTCTCTTTAAAAATAGGATATTTGTTATTGGTGACGATGCAAAAAGAGCTTTATGAGTATATTGATGGAAAAGAAACAGTTTGACTTAAAAAGGGGACAAAAGCTAATATTCAGGTTCATACTTGTGTTTGGGGTTTCTACTAGAACATGTTTACACGCTTTAATGGTCAGAACACACATTCTTCTTCTCATACTGTCCGACTGAATAAACCTGTATTCACTCTGAACCGCTCCAGTTTAAACACCCGTCCCAAAAAAGGCCCAGTCTGCTTAGATTGGCTTGGGAGAAAAACAGGGCGCAACGGTAGTTCTCAAGCTGTGGGTGGAGATACTCAGATGGGGGGGGGGGGAGGAGAGACGCTATATTCTAGTGTGCCTGCAAGTGACATAGGAGGAGGAGCATCACATCGCGTGAGTCCACAATAACCGGCCTGGGTTGTCTTATTTCACAGTGTGTTGGTTGGTAGGCACTCCAGAAGCCCAAATGTTGGTAGAAAAAGGTGAGTTTTTTCTCGACACGCTGCCTTTAAGCTCCGACCAGCATTACAGTGAGGCGAGACTTCACACCGAGGACCACCTTGAGGTCCAGCGGGAGCAATATCCTCTCCCGTCATCTTCAAAAAGACAAAAAAAAAAGGGCCACACTTCCCCCCCCCCCCTTGAGATCCGTGACGGTGAGACCGCCGTTCACCGGGGACGGCGCCCTCTCTTCACCGGACTACGCCTGCCACGAGGCGTAGCCTCCGTCTGGGCCTGCGTCCCCGGACCTCAACCCCACCGTGACCCCGTGAGACGCCCCTGCGCCACACAACGGCTGGAGACTTAACCTCTGCCCGCAAAAGAGCGAGCAGCCGGTTCAGGACCCGTCTCCAGACATGCGGCAGAACCCCCCACATGAGGCATCATGAGGTGGATGCAACAGGTGATCAGCAACATGGACCGCTGGACTACTACTGTAAATGGATTTAACGTTTAAGAGAGATGTAGAACTTTTCCTGTTATTGTTTTTATTTATTTTACGGTAGTGTTTTGCGATATATTTTTGCCATTAGATCAATTATCAAAGCTTCTTGCATATTAAACCTACTTCGATATATACAATGCAGGCAAAGAGATGAGTTTCAAGAAGTCTATATGTTTAAATGATAAGGTTTACCCCATTATACATTAAATATTTTCTCACTTTGCCTAATGTCTAGTAACTTCTGCCACTGCCTCCATATGAAAGTGGT